>NC_022030.1:65073368-65083806 GCF_000317375.1 Microtus ochrogaster
TACATGTTGATATCCAGTTATGCCAGAACCACTTGTTAAATATGCTTTCTTTTTTCCATTTGATATTTTTTGTTTCTTTGTCAAAAATCAGGTGTTCAAAGATGTATGGATTGATATCTGGGTCTTCTATTTGGTTCCATTGGTCCTCCTGTCTGTTCTTATGCCAATACCAGGCTGTTTTCAGTACTGTAGCTCTGCAGTAGAGTTTGAATTCAGGGATTGTGATGCCTCCAGAAGGTCTTTTATTGTACAGGATTGTTTTGGCTATCCTGGGTTTTTTGCTTTTCCATATGAAGTTGAGTACCGTTCCTTCGAGGTCTGTGAAGAATTTTGCTGGGATTTTGATGGGCATTGCGTTGAATCTGTAGATTGTTTTTGGTAAGATTGCCAGCAATGAAAATTAAAGAGAAGCATTTTTCTTTTTCCCATATTGTGCTTTCTGTTCTGGCAACAAAATTCACCAGGTTATATACTGGGGCCAAACACTCTTAATTCGTTTATGAAATTACAACATGACTTATAAAGACAAAAATCATATTTTAGTTATGCCTTCCAAATGTAATCAACATCGCCAAGTTCCTATTAGTAGTAATTAACATTTATTTTACTAAGTTCCAGAGTACATTTCTCAAGTGCCTCATTTAAATAAATTTATTATGGATTTCCACTGGAGATATATTTGATAGCTGTACAGACTAAAGAGCTTGCAGAAGATAAAAATCTAATGAGCCAGCATGGTGAAAGAGCTCAGGATATTGGAAAGGGCCTCAGATGCCCCAGAAAGACTCCCTCTCTCTACATACTCCTAAACCCTGATCTCTCTAAACACTAGGCTCCCTTGAACAAAGCTCTAACAGGAAACTGACTGGTGGATTGTGTCATTATCTTGCACAAGTGTTTGTTTTGACATTTTGGTTTCAGTATAAGTATCAGAACCATAAAAATAACTTTCATAGCTGGGTGGTGGAGGCATATGCCTTTAATCCCAGCATTTGGGAGGCAGAGGCAGGTGGATCTCTGTGAGTTCGAGGTCAGCCGGGTATAAAGAGCTAGTTCTAGGACAGCTAGGGCTGTTACAAGAGAAATCCTGTCTTGAAAAACAAATAAACAAACAATAATAATAATAAAGTAACTTTCATGGAGATGTACTGCAGCTCAAATGGTATTGCTTTCTGTGTACTTTCCTGGAACTGGAATTACAGGTGCTTGTGAATTTCCTGGTGTGGGTATATTTCCCTCAACCAGTATACCTGTGCTGCTGTCCCTGAATCTTATAAGAAACACAGATGAAGTACACAACTATTTTTTTTACATAAGTAAATAAATTAAATGAATCATATAAATGGACTAAAGACAAAAATCACATAAATATCTCATTAAGAAAAAGATTTTTACTGGGTGGTGGTGGCTTATGCCTTTAAGTCCAGTTCTCAAAAGGCAGAGGAAGGTAAATCTCCATGAGTTTGTGACCAGCCTGGTCTACAAATCAAGTTCCAGGATAACCATGGTGGTTACACAGAGAAACCCTGTCTCGAGAAGGGGGAGGGGGGACACAAAAGGACTTTGGACATTCTCAATACAGAAAAGGTCTTTGACAAATTCCAACATGCCTCAATGATAAAAGCTGTAGAAAGAACAGACCTCATAATAAAAGCTATATATGGCAAACCCATACCAACATCATCCTAAATGAAGAAAGACTTGAAGGAATCCTATTATAGTCAGAAACAATACAGGACTGTCCACTGTCTTCGCTCCTTTTCAATACAGTGCTAGAAAGCATGACCTAGAGCAGTGGTTCTCAACCTTCCTAATGCTGTAACCCTTTAATACAGTTCCTCATGGCAGGGTAACTCCCAACCATAAAATTATTTCATTACTACTTCATAACTGTAATTTTGCTAATGTTATGAATTGTAAAGTAAATGTCTGATATGCAAGATATCTGATGTGACTCCCTATGAAAGGGGCATTCAATCCCCCCAGGAGGTAATGACCCACAGTTATCACTATTAGAGCAATAAGACAAGAGAAAGAAATTTAAAAGACACAAATAGGAAAAGAAGTCAAATTATTACCCTTATTTGCAGATAGTATGATATTGTACATAAATGATCCGATAAATTCTACCAGAAAAGTTCTAGAAATGATCAACAGTTTCAGTTATGATATAATCAACTTACAATAATCAGTATCCTTTCTGTATACTAATAACAAACAGAGAACAAAATCATAAAAACACTGTCATTCACAATAACCTCAATAAAATAACATATAACATAAGCCTACCCAAGGATGTGAAGGACCTCTACAAAGAGAACTTTAATCTGAAGGAGCCTGAAGAAGATGCTAGATGGAAAGATCCCACCATATTCATAGATTAGTACAATTAATACTGTGAAAAAAAATGCCATGCTAGAAAAGCAACTTACAGAGCCAATATAATCACAATCAATCACAAACCCTATGACATTATTCACAGAAATTTTTAAAAATCCTAAAATTTATATGGAATCACAAAGGACCCAAGATAGCTGAAGCAACCCAGAGCAAAAAGAACAATGCTGGATGGATTACCACACTAGATTTCAAGGTATATTACAAAGCTACAATAATAAATACAGCATGGTACCGGCACAAATGCAGGCATGTAGATTAATGGAACAAAATAGAGGACCCAAACACAAGAACACATAATTACAGCCATCTCACTGCTGACAGAGGCCAAAAATACAAACAAGAGAAAAGACAACATTTCCAACAAATGGTGAAAACTGGATGTCTACAAGAATGAATTAGACCCCTATCTATCACCCTGTACAGCAATCAGTTCTGAATGGATCAAAGCATGCAGTGCAAAAGAAACCTGAAATGCTGAAAACTGCCAGAAGAAAACTTAGGCAGTACCCTGCAAGATACAGGGGTAGGAAAGGACTTCCTGAATTGGACTCAATTCACTCAGGAGTTAGGTCAACAACTAACAAATGGAACCTCTCCCATGAAATTCAAAAGCTTCTATAGAGCAAAGGAATCAAGTAAAGAGTAAGCACACAGAATGGGAGAGATTTTTGTCAATTACATATGAGATAGAAAATTAGTATCCAGAATATACAAAGAATTCAAAAAACAAGAGTCGAGAAACAAATAACACAATTAAAAATGGGCCATGGATCAAAAAGAAATTACAAATTTCTAACCTTACCCATTAGGGAAATATGAATAAAAACCACGTTAAGATTTCATTTCACCCCAGTCAAAACATCGAAGATCAAGAAAATACCCAACAACAAATGCTGTTGAGGATGTAGGCAAAAGAAACCCCCTTTCACATGGGTGGGACTACAAACTGGACTAGCCACCACAGAAATCCATGCGAAGACATCTCACAGAGCTAAAAGAAGGTAGAGCATATGACATACCCAAAGAGAGAAGCAATCTACAAACTGTCAATGTCATTACAAAAAACTGCAACATGGGAGGTCCTGAAGCAGTCAAGAATAGGAAAACAGCATTAATGGTCAGACAGGGCAGTTTTGTGGAGTTGGTTCTCTATTTCCGTTTTTACATGGACTCTGGGGATTGAATTCAGAACACCAGGTTTGTGTGTATCTTTACCAACACAGCCATCAAACCAGCCACCAAATAACGAATTCTTGGGGTGATATTTTACATTGCCTATAAGTATATATTTTAAATTATTTTAATTGTCAATATTTAATGTGCATATATTTCAAAAGTAAAAGTGAAAAACACATCTGAATTTCGATACTGCAGTAACAGTTGTGAGGAAGAAGCATTAACTCAGTAGTGAATTTATAATGGTCATCACTACAAATCTTTCTCGCCCAGCAGAGCTTCCCCATGAATACCGGGTCCTAACACATAATACCATAGGCAGTGTAGTCAAGCTTCTTCCAGTTGATGGGATCAGCAATGAAGGCATAAATATTCTCTATGAGAAGCATGAGACCGGCTGCCCTGAGTAATAAGGAAATGACAAAGCTACTGAGAAAAGGGAGCAACTACACACAGAAGAGGTTGTAACCGAGGTAGTCCTTCAAATTGGCCTGTGTACCTAACGGAAAATACAAACTCTCCCAATATTAGTGTCCTTGGTCACTTATCTTCTTTTCTCTATTAAATACTCTTTGAACACCAGCCTTAAAGCCAATCTGACAACTCCTGTTGTCAGCTCCATGCAGATAAAATGGTATCACAGCCTTGAGAAGCCACAAAAAGAACAAACACTGGCTCATTCAAGGGCCCAGAATACCAGTAACCATACAAAGCCTTGCTGGCACACAAAGTATGGTAAACACAGCAATGTCTATACCTATATATTATCCATATTGTTTTCCATAATCAGGGGTACACAGTTACCTTCTCTTCTAAATCAATATTATGACAGCAAAATGCAGCATGTAATGGATGGGGATCTCAGGGAAATGTTTTTAACAATGACAATATAAACGAATGGGTGAAAAGTAAGATTATTTTTGCTGTTGTGGCGGGGGTTTTGTTTTTTTGAGATAGAACCTCAAGCAGACAAGGCTGGCCTCAAACTCAATATGTAGTTGACAATGGCCTTGAATTCTTGATCCTCCTGCCTCCATGCCTGGCACAAGAAATGAGACTTAGCAAAATCAAATGATTTTAGGGAAGGTCTTGAAGTGTGAATCAGTGTTGTCACAAAGGGAGTAGCTAGAGGCTGAATGCAAACTCAGTGTGGGGAAAGGCTAACACTATGCAAAGTCCACACCAATGAAGTAGAAAAAGACAAGATCTCCTGAGTAAATTGGGAGCATAGGGAAAAGGACAGAAGGGGAGTGGAACAGAGGAAAATATGTAGCTCAATAAAAACAATTAAAAAAACCACCAAAGTATACACCAACACATTTTAGGCAGGTGCATTAGGAATTATAATGGAGATGTTGACTTTGTCAGACGTTTATTTCAATGGAGATTGCCCCCCCCCCCCCGCTGCTTATTGAGAAATGTAAGAGTTGGGTTCAGCTGGGCAGTGGTAGTGCACGCCTTTAATCCCAAGAACTCGGGAGGCAGAGGTAGGCAGATCTCTGTGAGTTCACGGCCAGCCTGGGCTACAAGAGCTAGTTCCAGGACAGCTAGGGCTGTTACACAGAGAAACCCTGACTCGAAAAACTAAAGAGTTGGGTTCATCAAAATTATTTTCTGAGAAGAAAAACAATTAAAACTCACAATGTGGGGAGTTAACATTGTCTGGGCCATAGCAGATCCACAGAATTTTTATAATTGACATCTTCTAGGTGTTACATAATCAGTCTTTAGAAACAAAACTACCTATTAAATTTGCAATGTATGGTTCTTGGTGCTGAAGTCCACAGACAAACTAGCAAGTCTTCAGACCTTGAGCTGAATTCCACAAGGGGTCCCCTGACTTCTGACTCTTGGCTTGCCTTGTCTAAGAGGAAGCAGCTATAACACTGCCCACATTCTGGGGAGCTTCTTCCTTGGCATGATGAGCCTGCTGAACTGGCCTCTCTCCCTTAGAAGAGAAGGACTCAAGAGAACTCTAGCACAGGCAGCAGCTCAAAGTTGTCAATCCAGCAATATTCCAAGAATCTTTCCAGCCAGGTTAGGATGCACTGTTTGGATAAATGGAAACATGCATTTCCCCAGCAACTGTTTCTGTTCCTGGAGCTGAGGGCGCTGCAGCCAGCATAGAGGCAATCAGAGGCTCCTGCTCCTATATACAGACTTCAGGCTCTTTGACTAGGTTCTCTGGGGAAGCAGCCACTTAGTAACAAAGGCCTGTATCAGGACCATTCTCCTCCATTCCCTGATTTCTTCAAAATGCAAGGTTTTTGGGTTTTTTTTTCCCCAAAGCTCATCCTTACAGGCCACCAGGTGGAGCCCAATAGTCATATAAAAAAGAGCCCCCTCCTCAGTTTGATCTGCTTTTCTTTGCCTCTTAGCCAAGTACAGCCATGGTTCAGAAAGGGCTTGTAAAAAAATCTCAATGTGTCATATAACTCGGTCTCCCCCTTAAAGATTATTTAAATACGAAATGTGCCCTCGGGAAAGTAAAACACTCATTTTGTGCAAGGGGTGTTGGTGACTGTAGAAAGTTTTTCTGTTTACTTATCTTGTAAACAATGGCTCCATAGCATTAATTTCTCCCCTTTGCCTTATCTAGCAGCCTGGTCACCACTGCATTTTTCTGCTAAAATAAATAATTTATATAAAGTAATTTTTACCATGTCATCAATTTATATTTATCCCCTAAAGAAACTCAGTATCTTCAAAACCAAATAGAAGCCAGGTATAGTGGTTCATGGCTTTGATTCTAGCACTCAGGAGACAGAAGTAGGTGAATTTCTGTGAGTTAAGGCCAGCTGGTCTACAAAGCAAATTACAGGATGGTCAGGCTAGACTGTGAGACCCTGTCTTTAAAAAACAAAACCTCAAAAGAAGTATTTGCCTCCATCGGCTGACTATCTGAGGACTGGCCCTTTAAGTGCAAAGCTAGGAGAAAAAAAAATATTGAAACAGGCCCCACCCAACCTTCTTCTCCACCACACACCACAACAATAAGAACTTCTTTGGTTGCTTCCATGTTGCTTAACCATTGGCTTCGCTGCCCTCACTGAAATCAGCAAAACTGCTACCCATCCTCCATGTCTCCTTTCAATAGCCTTGAGTTAAGTCCAGACAGTCTCAAGTTCAACCATAAGTCTCTCATCTTTACTGCACCTGTACTGACCTATTTGTTTCCCCTCCAAGTCCCCAAAAATCTGTTAAATAATCTAAGATATATGTTAATTTGTTCTTGACCAGTTCCTCTCCTACATCCTCAGCCTTCAGTGATGCCAAAAACCACTATTTGCTTCTCACAGTAGCTAATATAAAACTCTTCTATTTCCTTCAAGATTTACCCTTATATTATTTGAGAAGAAACCATTACAAATCTAAGAGAAAGTGAGTATGGTATCTTTGTGCCCACATCATCCTAGAAGAGATGAGGCTGAGGCAGTGATCTTTGGAGTTTGGGTAGTAGATCTTACAAAGGTCTAAGAAATACCAGCTTGAATACCACTGTAAAAGTTTTAAAAGGGAATGATGATTTAAGAGAGCTGACGAGTTCCTAAAACTGTAAATCTCATTACATAATCGCAAATCATTCCAAAGAGGAAGCCAATGCAACTCTTTGGTTATTCTGGATAAGAGTCCACTACCAAATATTAAAAGTACTAAGTATACTGTGATTTATGACAAAAAGCACTAGTCCCTAAATACCAGCAAGGGCTCATTGAGACTACCTTTGGAGTTTTGACAGAATTACAAGCCTAATAATTCATGGAAGGTGGTAGATATATTGTTAAGAGAAGTCAAGTGAGACGCCTCATGACAATTTAACATCAAGACAGAAAACAATTTTAACAACCACGGATCTCCAAACTGTAAAGACCTATGAGACCTTTGAGTTGCCAAAGTGGCACAGGGGATGCCAGAGAGGCAAGTACAGCACATGGGAGCCAAGATCAACGGCTTCCTTATGGATCCTCCCAAAGCTATATCCTATAAATGTTCATATTCTTTTCAGTCCTTTTGTTAAATATCAGCACTTCCTAATATAGATATCCTCTACCTGATTTGTATACTTCTTACCACTTGTAAACCAGGCATTGATCTTGAGGTCACGGAACTCTGGGCTCCACTCCAAACTCCCCCTTATTCTTCTGTATTTCCTAGTCAACCTGGCTGCAGATCTCAAAGTCACCTTCATTTCGACCTACTCACCTGACCAGCCTTATCCTAAGGTATCCTTGATCAAAAGGAGCACATGGTCAAGTGAAGTATCAAATCAGCAACTGCAATCCAAACAGTATCTGAGCTGCAGTGATGAACTGATTAGAAGCTATGAGAATGCCCAGAAGGAGGCTTGGAGTCCAGGAAGACTTTCTGAGTAGCCAACTGAGTCGAATTTAAAAGCTGGCCAAGAGGTAAAGGAAGTATGTGTGTAAAAGCCTGGAGTCATGAGCAGCCACAGTCATGAAGAGAAACAGCAAAAAATAAGGGATCAAGTGAAGGCTATGGTGGAAGCCAAGGTTGCTCTTGGAACATTGTGTTGAAACTACTATCAGCATCTACCCTCACTCAAGTCTGAGGCCTGGAAGTTCATCTAAGATTCTTCTATCTTTTCCTTCACACAAAATTTACCTTGTTTCCCCAAAGTTTTTCACTCCTCTTGCCTCCTCCACAGTTCTCCTGTTTCAGGTCTTCTCAATTCCTCCAGCTTCTTAAGACAATCTGTAATATCTATAACTGTCCCACACGCTCCTTGCTCTCCATTCTAGATTCTCAGTACAAGAGATCTGTTAGCAAAGAGTTTTCTGTCTTCCAAGTAATGATCCTAGATCTCCCTTTCTTCTATCTCCAAACTTTCATTAAAGTATTTTCTTTCTGTGGAAGAACTTAAGACATGTTGTTTTGTACTCTAGTGGTAGCTCAATAAGACAGGAATTCACTTCTCCTGCTTTCTCCATGTTCCTTCCCAGGGAGATGTGTTCACAGACCTATTCATGGAACACAGAAGACTGAACCCCATATCTACGTCAAACTACTACCTAGGAAAACATCTGTCTTAAACTTGGCCAATGCAATTCTCTGCCCCATGAATTCTGTCTTGTAATCCAGACTTCAGTATGTGACCTGTGACTGGCCATGAATGCTGCTGTGCAGGTGGATGGCTGCTGTATATGTGACCTGCATACTGGCCACGGATGCTGCTGTGCGGGTAGATGGCTGTTATACAAAGGAAAATAGAGGAACTAGGCTCACAAGTAGAAGGGTGGCTGGTTTGTCAGGGTGCTTGAGAGAAAAACAACATGTTTACTGCCTTATTAGTTATGAGTTTCTCATAATCCTTCATCCCATTTCACACCCAGAGTTTTAGGAGAACCACCAGAGTCTCATAGTAATCCCCATTTTATTTAAATTAGTACAGGTAGGATTCCATTTCTTAGGATCAAGTTATATCTTTGCTATTTCTATGAAGGTCTTCTATTAGTAACAGTTTCCAGAACTGACCCTAGCTTGTTCACCCTGCACTTCTCAGGTGGTATAACACCTTACACGTACTTAAGGCTGTCTTCTGAACTAAATGTATCCACTAAAGAGGAATATAACGTTGGACTTGAGTAATTAGTAACAATTTCACATGCAGAAAAAGCTTAAGACTGTTCAGGGGAAAGATGCAGGCACAGGGAAGAAAGTCAAAAGGAAGCCACTTTAGCTGATTGGGTTTTCAGGCACTGTTTATGTGGAAGCTGACCATACATTCCCACCCACTGCAACTACTACCTCATGCCCCTTGTCAAAGCCTGGCAAAGATGAGGAAGAAAACCTAGGCCACTGTAGCACATCATGTGCAGACTGGAAAACAGTGACCTCAGTTCCTAAAGATCAGTAACTGATAGCCAGAACAAAACAGCAAGGGACCACCAACAGCTCAACAGCTGCAGCCCTCAGCCTCCAGGCAACAGACGGCATCTGAGAACTTCATTATGAAAAGCTGTTGTGCTTTTTTTAAGTAAAATTTATCTTCTCAGAAAGAATTTTGATTTCACAGTTTTAGGAAATAGAATTTGAATGTCTTTATATTACAAATATAAACAGAAATCATAGATTTTCATCTAAATATTCAAGCTTTACTTTGGAAGTTATATATAACACATGATTATCATTTTAGAATATTCTTTCTTTAGAATCAGTGAATATACTTGCTGTTTCCAAGGACTGAATCCCTTTGTGGCTGCTACTGCTGCTACACTAAACTTGAGCCAAGGGTTTCTGATGAGATAAGGGCTCAGCTGTGCATGAAAAATATATAAGGTCCTTCAGAAACTCACACCAGGAAGATTTCCTGACTACACCCTTAGACTTGAATACTTAGGAAATGGCCCAGTCAAGCTTGCACAATGGGAAATGGTAGAAAGGCAGATAAAAGACAGCTGAATTTCCTGCTTTGACATGGCAGTCATCCCGTCACTGCCCAAGAGAGTATGCCAACACAGGGGCAGGTGGCACAACCGTCATCAGGCCCCTTGATTTGATGGTGAGAAATAGGCAAGTCTGTGAGAAGGGCTATTTGGAACTCAAGAGGTTAGATAACAAGTTAGGCTTTAAAAATGATGACCCTATAACCATGTACTAGACAGCAGAAAAGAAAGCACAACAGTTCTCAAGCAGCTCTGAAGCCATGGAAATTACTCCAATCTTCACATAACTGCAAAAGGGGCATGGGAGGATATTTCTTAAACTGCATCAGTATGACACATAGATGATAGATAGATAGATAGATGGATGGATGGATGGATGGATGGATGGATGGATGGATGGATGGATGGATAGATAGATAGATAGATAGATAGATAGATAGATAGATAGATAGATAGAT
>NC_022030.1:65083906-65089016 GCF_000317375.1 Microtus ochrogaster
ATGGATGGATAGATAGATAGATAGATAGATAGATAGATAGATAGATAGATAGATAGATAGATAGATAGATAGATAGATAGATAGATAGATTTGTTTGTTTGTTTGTTTGTTTATTGAGATAGGGTCTCATTATATAGCCCTTGCTGGACTAAAACTCTATGCAGCTCAGGCTGGCCTGATCTAACAAGAACCCACCAGCCTCCATTTTCTCCATGCTGTGATTAAAGGTGTGGGCCACCATGCCTGGTCTAATACCTAGGTTTCATTTCATTTAGTTGACGAAGTACTAGGTACATACAAGTAGAATAAATCTAATAAAAGTATGAGATGGAGCCAGTGGCCCAAAGATCATTCATTCACCATAAGCTCTGATAAGCACAGGGCATCTTTAGGAGGATCTTAGACAAGTTGAATAACCGTTAAACTGGGCTACATGTAAATGTCCAAATATACTTCTCTACATTATGTACTTATATTTAATTTTCATGATGTAAAAACTAGACACCATTATAAAGAGTAAAAAATATAGCTAACACAATATTACTTTTCTTTCAAAATGAATACTAGCTATAAAAAGAAATAGGTATGGCATTATTGAGACAGCTAAGTTCAGCAGGTTCTTCAAACAAAATAAAATGGCAATTATTGATAGTCTAAGGGGTAATTCTGTCTGCAATGTCATATATGAATCTTTGGCATTACTCAAATTGAAGACCATTATGAGCATCAATAAGCAAATATGTCTTCATGTTCACATTAAAGCAAAGAAGCCAGAAATTACCTGAATATGGTGGAACTTTTCATATTTTAACATGAGATCTGAAAGTAGAAGACTGGCTATTCTGTTCAGTACAAGAACTTACCTACAGGATACATGTCCCAGTGATATCTATCATATAACAGGAAGAGGTTCAGAATATATATTTTATGCTAAAAGCAATGGTATTTGCCTGGTAATCAAGCAATCTATAGGTGACCGAAGGGCAATTTCTAAAAGTTCAGGACCAAACTGCACCAGTACCAAGGCTTTAGTAAAGAAGACAGACCTGAAGTGCATAAGCTGCTCACCTAAAGCCTGCCCACACTGACTTCTTGCTGTGCCCTGCGGTTTTGGTCAAAGAGCACCTACCCCAGGGCAAAGTTACAGTCCTCCTTCCAGTCTATGATGCGGCAGATGAATAGTGTGCTGGCATAATCTCTAGGCCGGGTCATGAAGTCCTGGGGACAGTCCTTGAGAGGTACATAAATTCTAGGCACTCGGTGGTCTGAAGGGGAAAACAAGGCGTATTTCTTAAACAGGTCACTGTTCTTATCAGCCAAGAGTTTGAGGATGCCAGTTGCTGCGCGGGAATGCTTTTTCTCCAAGATATAAACCACCTGAAAACACCAAAGACAAAGTCATTGTTTCTCTATGTGAAAATCAATCAGAAAGTCAACAGCACATTATCAGATTAACCAGATGGACCTAGCTGCATTGGGAGGTCACCATGAGGTGGCTCTCTATGATATTCTGTAACTAGGTGATCTATATGTAAATCACAACAACTTAAGTATTAGATGTGGGGGAGAGTCCAAGGGGGGGAAAAAACCTACAGACTAGATAAATAAATTAGTTGAAAATGCTTTAATAACCATGCCCTGTGTCTTGTAAAGGTATGTGTAGCCCAGCAGGGTAAACTGCTCCAAGTTTCAGCTCCACATTATACTTTCCCGCATTAATACCAGAAAGAGCAATTATTTTCTTTAAAAATGTTACTGAACATAAAAAATTACTGTTCTCAATTAGGATATAACTTATATTTCCTTGCTAAAATCTCCTCTTTTCTTAAATATGTCCAAAGAATGTGTAATGTGTGGTGAAATCTTTTTTTAATTGTTTTTATTGTTTTATTTTTCTCTGTTCCCCTCCCTACCTTCCCCCTCCCCTTCTACCCTCTCCTATGATATCCACACTCCCAATTTACTCTGGAGATCTTGTCTTTTTCTACTTCCCATGTAGATTTGGTCCATGTATGTCTCTCTTAGGGTCCTAATTATTGTCTAGATTCTCTGGGGTTGTGAATTGTAAACTGGTTTTTTTTTTCTTTATGTCTAAAAGCCATTTATGAGTGAGTACATATTGTTTTTGCCTTTCTGGGTCTGGGTTACCTCATTCAATATGAAGTTTTCTAGATACATCCATTTGCCTGCAAATTTCAAGATGTCATTATTTCTTTCCACTGTGTAGTACTCCATTGTGGGAATATACCACATTTTCTTTATCTACCCTTCGGTTAAAGAGCATTTAGGTTATTTCCAGGTTCTGGCTATAACAAATAATGCTGCTATGGACATAGTTGAGCACATGTCCTTGTGGTATTATTGAGCATCCTTTAGGTATATACCCAACAGTAGTATTGCTGGGTCTTGAAGTAGGTTGTTTCCAGATTTTCTGAGAAATCACCATACTGATATCCAAAGTGGCTGTACCAGTTTGCACTTCCACCAGCAATGGAGGAGTGTTCCCTTTACTCCACATCCTCTCCAGCACAAGCTGTCATCAGTGTTTTAGATCTTGGCCATTCTGATAGATGTAAAATGGGATCTCAGAGTTGTTTTGATTTACATTTCTCTGATGGCTAAGGATGTTGGCTAAGGATGTTCCTTAAGTATCTTTCAGTCATTTTCAATCCATCTGTTGAGAGTTCTCTGTTTAGGTCTGTACCCCATTTTCTTATTGGATTATTGCTCTTTTGATGACCAATTTCTTGAGTTCTTTGTATATTTTGAGGATCAGTCCTCTATCTGATCTGAGGTTGGTGAAGATCTTTTCCCATTCTGTAGGCTGCTTTGAGGAAAATGTGAGCCTCACTTTGACCTAAGATCAGAATTGGAACTTACCTCTAGTTCTACCAAGGTTATTGTGCTTCTTCAAACAAAGGTCCCATGCAGATTTAGACCAGAGAGTTCTGCTCTCTCAAGGGTGTTGACAATAGTCAGAACTTGTATTCCAGGAATAGAGAAGTAAATATGTTTCAACCTCAAACAAAAGTCTGTGGATCCAACTAAGTTCCAGTCCCTTTAAGGAGAAAGCTTTGAATTCCACCCAGGGAGTGGTTTGCCTACAGAATACTTTGGTCTAGGGTGTGAGTGTGATTTCTTTTGTTCTAGCAACAGACTGTTTAACTACAGAAGGATCCCACGACCTTCAATTGGTGTGTTCATTTCCTTGTATCTTGTTAATGCAGTTTTTTGTCTTACTCCTACCTTTTGGGGTCAGGAGTATTCAAAGCAGTTGGAAACTAAATGTGGGTAAATTCTAGTACTCACTGGAACTCCTTCCCAATACTAAGTTTCTCTGTTTTATTATTTTCTTTTGTGTCTTCATATTCTTTACTATATTTCTAAATCCCCATGCCTTTTACCCTGGTGTGAGGTACTTTTGTTGAGGCTGGTCCCTGATAAAGGGCAGCCCAACGTGGGGCAGACTCCGACACTGCCATTTTGTCTTGTTGACCATGTCCTTTGCTTTACAGAAGCTTCTCAGTTTCAGGAGGTACCATTTATTAATTGTTGCTCTCAGTGTCTGGGGTTATATTTAAGAAGGGGTCTCCTGTGCAAATGCATTCAAGTGTACTTCCCACTTTATCTTCTATGAGGTTCAGTGTGGTTGGCTTTACATTGAGGTCTTTGACCCATTTGGACTTCAGTCTTGTGCATAGCGATAGATATGTATCTATTTTCAATCTTCTATATGCTGATATCCAGTTATGCCAGCACCATTTGTTGAAGACGTTTTCTTTTTTCCATTTTATATTTTTTGCTTCTTTGTCAAAAAACAGGTGTTCAAAGGTGTGTGGATTAGTATCCAGATCTTTGACTTGATTCCATTGGTCCTCCTGTCTGTTTTATGCTGTGGTACTGTAGCTCTGTAGTAGAGTTTGAAGTCAAGGACTGTGATGCCTCCAGAAGTTCCTTTATTATACAGGATTGTTTTGGCTATCCTAGGTTTTTTGCTTTTCCACGTGAAGTTGAGTATTGTTCTTTTGAGGTCTTTGAAGAATTTCACTGGGATTTTGATGGGGATTGCATCAAATCTGTAGTTTGCTTTTGGTAAGATTGCTATTTTACTTTGTTAATTATACCTACCAAGAGCATAGGAGATCTTTCCATTTTCTGGTGTCTTCTTCAATTTCTTTCTTCAAAGATTTAAAGTTCTTGTCATACAAGTCTTTCAGTTGTTTGCTTAGAGTTACTCCAAGACTTTTATGTTCTTTGTGGCTATCATAAAACATCATGTTTCTCTGATTTCTTTTGCAGCCCATTTATCATCTGTGTAAAGAAGGGCTACTGATTTTTTTGACTTAATCGTGTATCCTGCTAAATTACTGACGATGTTTATGAGCTGTAGAAGTTCCTTGACAGAACTTTTGGGATCTCTTATGCCAACTATCATACCATCAGCAAATAGTCCATTTGAGTCATAACATCTGTTAGTTCCCTTATTTCTCTGTTGAATTTTCTGATTGTCAGACCCTTCCAGTGGTGAGAGTGGAGTGTTGAAGTCTCCCACTATTAGTGTGTGGGGCTTAATGTGTGATTTAAGCTTTAGTAGTGTTTCTTTTACATATAAGGGTGACCTTGTACTTGGGGCATAGATGTTCAGTATTGAGATTTTCTCTTGATGGATTTTTCCTGTGACTAATATGAAATGTCCTTTTTCTCCTTTGATTGATTTTAGTTTGAAGTCTATTTTGTAAGATATTAGGATAGCTACACCAGCTTGTTTCTTAGGTCCATTTGATTGAAAAACTTTTTCCCAACCCTTTACTCTGAGGCAATGTCTATCTTTGAGATTGAGGTATGTTTCTTGTATGCAGCAGAATGATGGATTCTGTTTTTGTATCCAATCTGTAAGTGGTGTCTTTTTATAGGTGAGTTAAGTCCATTTATATTAAGAGATATTAATGACCAATGATTGCTATTATTATTGCTATTATCCTGTCATTTTAGTTTTCATGGTTAGTGAAATTATTGTGTGTGGTTTTTCCCTTTTTAGAATCTGCTGCTGTGAGAGCATCTTTTTTTTTTTTTTTTGGTTTTTCGAGACAGGGTTTCTCTGTGACTTTGG
>NC_022030.1:65090485-65097658 GCF_000317375.1 Microtus ochrogaster
AGATGGGGAGAGAAAAGGGAGAAGGGGAGGATGGGGGGAACTTGGGGAAAAAGGATGATTGGGATAAAGGAAGGTTGGATAGGGGAGCACGGAAGGGGACTTTTTTTTGATTCAGTCTATTTGGTAATCTGTAAGCTTCTTGTATCTTCATAGGCATATCTTTCTTTAGGTTGGGAAAGCTTTTTTCTATGATTTTGTTGAATATATTTTCTGTGTTTTGAAGTGGACTTTTCTCCTTCTTCTATCCTTATTATTCTTAGGTTTGATCTTTTCATGATGCCCCATATTTTGTGAATATTTTGTTAAGTTTTTGTTACATTTAATGTTTTCTTTGACCGATGAATCTTATTTTCCTCTATCGTGTCTTCAAAGTGTGAGATTCTTTCTTCCATCTCTTGTATTCTGCTGTTTATGTTTGTATTTGTGGTTCCTGACCACTTTTCCATATTTTGAATTTCCAAAATTCCCTCGGTTTATGTTTTCTTTATTGACTGTATTTCAATTTTCATGTCTTGAATCATTTCTTTTACGTGTTTGATTGTCTTTTCTTGGTTTTCTTTAAGGGATTTGTTGGTATCTTCCAATTTTTTTGTTTGTCTTTTCCTCCATTTCTTTGAGAGAATTTTTCATTTCCTCTTTAAGGGCCTCAAACATTCTCCTAAAGTTATTTTTTTAGGAGAATGTTAAAGTTATTTTCTTCTGCTTCATCTATATTGTGGTGCTCTAGTCTTGCCTGTTACAGAGCCACTAGTTTTTGGTGGTGCTGTATTGCTCTTTATGGTGTTAAGTGTGTTCTTATCTTGTCTGACCATTTTTTCTCCTCTGAATAATGTAGTTGGGGCTGTGTCTCTGGTGATCACTCTTCCAGGTGCCAGTGGATCCAAGGCTCACATGGTTGCTCCTCGTGGTGGATTCTAGACCATGGTTCCAGAGGTAGCTCGGCAATCTTAGAGGTCACGCGGTGCTCCCAGAAGGCTTTTGGGCCTGCTCCTACAGAGGTTGCTTGTTTACACTTGCTCCTGAGAGTTCACTGGCTCGGGCTTGCCTCCACAGAGGTCAGAGGTTGGAGGTCGCTGGCTCAGGCCTGCTCCCATAAAGATCACCTGGCTGGGTCTGCTCCCAAAGACGTCCCTGGCTCAGGCCTGTTCCTATGGAGGTAGCTGGCCTGGCTGTTGAAAATCTTTATTGGGCTCTTGTTGGACAACCCAGTATCTTGAGGCTGGTATCAGCTGAATCTCTTTTCTCATTTAATATGATTGTTTTGACTCTTGGTATAGTTCTTAAGGAGTCTCTATTGTATTTTAGACCTTTTGGCTATCACTTTAAGAGATCCTGAGTCCTACTCAAACCTCTCACAGACAGACAGAAATCTTATTGAATTTTAGCACAATTTAGTTTATTGGAACACTTCAGTTCTAACAATAACTCCGTTTTCAATAGCATTTTGATATGTTTTGTTTATACAGTAACACTGAACTTTTGTTGCTGTCTACTACTTTTTTCTCTGAGGTAGAAGGGAATCTCCCAGGTTAGACCACCTGAAAGTATGAAAGGGCTATCTCCAGCTTTCAAGGACACAGTCTTCCAATTTGGAGTATTTTATTACAGCAGTATCTCCCTTGCTGGGACTACCTGGCTGCTCAGCACCTCTAAGTACAAGAAAGGAATCCCCAGGTCATAGAGATCATAAGTCTATTGAGGAAGGGTCTTATAGGCCAATAGTCAAGTTCTCTAGATGAGGAGAAGGGAGATTTCCATGTCAAGCTACTTACTGGGATAAAACCCTTTTCACTGTGGTCTCCAGTGGTACCTCTAAGTTAAAAGGGGGAATCTCCAGCCCTAGGAGAAAAGGCTTCCTGAGCCTAGTGCTTCTTGTCATGTGATCTCTTGAGTTGGAGCCAGTCAGATGCCTGCTGTCTCTTGGTAGGGAGAGAAATTAGGAGCCTGAGGTGAAAGGAGAGCCCTTGCCCCTAACCATTTACTATCCAGGACTCCTAGCCAATTTCCTTTGCAAGTGCTGCCAGGATTGCCTGGTATTTCTGGAGAGTTTCATGTCAGACATGGAATCTCCCTGGCCCATCTCCTATTGTTGGGCTGGATTCAGAAGCACAGCACATGTCACCCTCTGACTGGGAGGCTGTGAGGTTCACTATTTACTTTCTGTATTTCTAGGGTTCCTAACAGGTTCATGTAAACGGAGACTGCTCATACATTTCCCAACTGCCCAGACAAAGAAACTATATTAATTACAACAGTTTGGCCTATTAGCTCAGGTCTCTTGTTAACTAACTCTTACATCTTAAATTAACCCATTTCTATTAACTTGTGTATCACTACCGGAAAGGTTCTGAACATCTTTCTCCTTCGGCAGCTACATGGTGTCTCTCTGACTCTGCCCACTCTCTCTCTATATATATATATATATCTCTTCCAGTCTGGCTATCTTCTGCCCTGCCATAGGCCAAAGCAGCTTCAGAAGGACATCTCACATCAGGTTCATTCTCCCTTTCTAGCCTTCCTCTATATTCTTTCCCAGATTTATAGTTAAGTTTAGTAAGAGGAAAAAACCGAAGTTCATGCCATCACATCTGAACTGAAATCCCTTGATTTTTGACACTTCTAAAGAACAGAGAGCACCTGAGCATTACACATTATGTACACAATGTCAGTTGCCCTGGGAATGGCTCCAACTCCACATAATTTTGCACATACATGCTATTTTCCCTTATAACTTTAGACCCAATTCATTATGAAACATTATCCAAGAGAAGGGAAGAAATAAGCATGGGTAAAGGGTGGCAGGAAATTACAGACAGAAGTTTCATGAACAGAGGCTACCTCTACCCAGCTCTCACTACAATCATAGAAGACCATGGCTCAGTGCAGTCAGAATTTAATTTTTCAAGAGAAGCAAAAAGTATAATTTTTACATAAATATTCTTTGTTTAATATAAACCATGAAGTAAAAAATTTAAATACTGCACAGGTGAGACAAACAGGTATAGCTTTGCCACATGTATATTATGTATAATGTATAAATATGTGTGAATATATACACATATATGTATATATACAATACATGGCTGATATGGAGTGATATTTTAGACAACCTTTATACCAAAAACACAGGAGACAACCAAAGAACTGTGAGAAAAGGAAGACACTGGATCCAGCACCCAGGCCACCCAGTCATGATAGCAATACCTAGTATGTCTAAACAGAGTTATCCCTAAGAATGCTTAGTGAGATGAAGCTCCAGGTAACTCCATGAGCTGTAACAGCAGGATACATATAGTCTAACAACGTACAGATTCCTCATGTTGACAGACATGCTGGTTGGAGTGGTTATGTGACTCCCAGAGTGAACACTGATGGATGTCCTGGTACAGGCAGTCTCACACTATGGTTTTACTTTATCTCTTGTACTTACAGCATGTGTGCCACCAAGAGCAAGAGTCAACTATGTTTGCTCCTATACCCAAAATGCCACCAACATCCCAAATCATCGAATAAATACATACTCATATGCTTATAGTTACAAAAGTCCTATTCACTTGCCCTAATTTACGGATTCTACTGACTTTCTGATTAACCGAGCAACTATAGTTCTGATGAGTATCCCAAGTGACAAGTAGAAAAAACTATAGGAAATGACCTTTGCTGATTTCTGCAGTGACTTCTCAGGTAAGGTTCTTGTGTCCTGTGACATGGGGGCGGTCTCATCTTTTGTAACTGGAGCACTGGAATCTTCTTTTCCTAAGTCAAAGAGAAAAAAAAGAAAAAGAAAAGGAACCAATTAGTTGCATATCCATTGGGTACACAGAGATCTTTAAATTCATATTAGAACGTTTCTTGGAGGCCAAGTACTCCATACCATTTCTTTCACAAAAGAGGACTGTGCATAGAAGTTGGGCCAT
Organism: Microtus ochrogaster; assembly: GCF_000317375.1. Lineage (NCBI taxonomy): Eukaryota > Metazoa > Chordata > Mammalia > Rodentia > Cricetidae > Microtus > Microtus ochrogaster. Next base: position 65,094,403 of record NC_022030.1, read on the forward strand.
GCCGGGTGGTGGTGGCACACGCCTTTAATCCCAGCACTCGGGAGGCAGAGGCAGGCGGATCTCTGTGAGTTCAAGTCCAGCCTGGTCTACAAGAGCTAGTTCCAGGACAGGCTCCAAAACCACAGAGAAACCCTGTCTCGAAAAACAAAACAAAACAAAACAAAAAAAAAAAGGAGAAGTTGGGCCATTTGGATGAATCAAATCATGTTGCATCTGTGTTCACACTACTATAATCAATTCACAGGGAGCTAAGAAAGACTTGTACATCAAGACATTTCCAAGGCCCAAATAAAAACATAACTCCTTTTCATGATTGGCAGCCTCTTCTGGGCAGGTCTGGAAACACTGCTGTGGTCTCAGACTCAAAATGATCAACTGTGTTTCTATCTCTGCTGAAATCCTCCTGCCACAGTGCTACTGAATGCAGGATTTTCAGTCTTCCAGAAAGAAAAAACAAACTTTCCCATGGTAAACGGCCTCTCTATCAGTAAAAGAAAGACTATCTTTTATCTTAGAGCAATAACTCAGGATGCAAATAAATAAATAAATAAATAAATAAATGTATGTCACCAGATGCTTCCAGGGCATTTAAAAAAAATAATCTGAAAGAAAACACACACACACACACACACACACACACACACACACACACACGAGGGCTGATTTCTTTTGTTACATGACATACATTACCAGTTTTCTGTTAATCTGTTTTTTACAGATTCATTTACAATTCATTGAAGAAAACAGAAGACAAAATTATAATTAGACACTACTTAGATATCTGATATTTAAGGATTTAGACTTAAAAAGTTAGCAACCAAGTCAGAGTGATGAAAAAACTGTTTTTCTTTTCTCTCATTATGTTGTCTGTTTTCTTGGTAAGTAGCTGAGGCTAACCTTGAACTTTTAATCTTTTGTTCAACGTCCTGGGGGTTGGGATTAAAGGCAGAGCAACCATACTCATCTGAAACCAGTTTTTCCATGACAGCCCAAACCCCGGGTTTCTCGAACGGAAACAGACAGCCCCATCTTAAGGTGACTATCACTTCAGGTTCCATGCTGACAACAGCGTGTCTGCCATTCCACAAGTTATATCAGGTTAATGTAAAATGAAAGGCCAAAAAGTAAGTGGGCCCATGACTTCCTTCCATCACACCCGAAGACAACCTTTCCAGGTTCTCTATTCAAAAGGTCATCATGGGAAAAATAAACTTTGTTCAAAGTTACATTCAAATAATTTACATAGATGTTTACAGTGCTGCAGGTGAGAATCACAGACATATAAATCATTAAAAATGAAACACACACTAAGTTGGAAAATGAATTTCCCTTAACAGATTGGCAGCAATTAAGTCTCACTCCACTGAACAGTAAAGATGCCAGTTTAATGAAAGATATGCACTGCTTAATCTGAAGTCATTTGTTAATTCATTTATTTGAGAGATATATTTATTGAGTACTTGGTATTGAAGATTCCATTTTTAGTAAGAGAAATATGTTCTAAAACCTCAAGAAACTTACATACACAAATGTAGAAATGGTCTTAGTAAGTAATCACTCTGTAAATATGAACGATAAATCGTGACAATTCTAAGGAAAACAGTCCTGAAAAGGGAAGGAAAGGGAAATATGATTTAGAGGTTGGAGAAAGGCTTGAAAAGAAATGACATCTATATCAAGACACAGGATGGCGTGTGCAGGAGTAGCAAAGGGTATGAGAAATGGTAAATGAAGAAGGGGTAGAAGCAGGAAGTTCTTCATATACGACCTTGACTATTGTCAAGGACCAGAAAGCAAATCAGAAGTCAGAGGCAAGAATGGGCTATGCATAGATGAGAATGAGGAACAACAGGAGTAAAATCAGGTGGGACCTTGCAGGACACGTGAGTCCTGAATTTAAGCCTGGAAACAACAGGAGTCTGGGTGCAAGGGTGGCACAGCTCAGGGCAAGATCAGAGCAGATTGGGAGTGGGTAGAGAAAGACCAGTGAAGAGGTGCTGCAGAGTTCAGGTATGAGGACAGAGCTGTGATACAGGCACTATAGAATAAAGATATATTTTGCAGTTGAACTGTTTGACCAATGGTAATTTTATATGAGAACTGTAGAGTCATTGCATATGAGCAGTGAAAGGTTATTTCCAGATTTATGACTTTGGCAGCCACGTTGGTGGGGGCATCTTTTAAAGTTTAGAGGAGGAGGTAAAATCTAGAGTTCTGGTCATACATGATGGCCACACCTGTGAGACCCTCAAGGGATGATGCTGAATAATCAGCTCAACACAAAAGTCTACAATTTAAAAGGGACAGCTAGAGTATGGCTTTAAATACAGCTTGCATGCTGTGCACTTCTGTACTTAGATTTTCAGCCCACCATGTAGAGAAGAGGTTCAACACAAATCAATTCAACTATTATATTAAACCCATGAAGCTTTTCCACTGCTCCACACTGCTGTGCACAAGGAAGGGCCAATGCACTGTCACTACTGGGGATGCAGAAAAGGTCCAGTAAGACATTCACAGTCATTCCCAACAGGTTGTAGTCACAGTGTTAGGTGGGAAAGGGCTGCTATGGGCCGGGGGCCCTAAATTTTACAGCAGGGCAGCTTGGTTAAAAGACCATGCTCTTTAGACTTTTTCACAACTCCACATGGCTGCCAGTTTCAGCCACAGCTTTAATCAGTAACACAGAGGGAAAGTATTGCTAGTACCTTTCAGGAGGCAACACTAAACTTCAGAGACCAGCTTCCTCTTCCCTCATACCTACTGGCCGGAATGCAAAGGTATCAGCTGTACTTTGAGTACTCACCTTGGTTGTGGAAGCCACATGACCTACAGAGGGGTAGGACAGGAGGAGGCCTGTGAGGCTACCCTGCAAGCCATGGCCTGCCCACATCTGGTCTTCTTTAATGTGTGAGAGAAATAAACTTCTTTTTACTTAAGTCACCACTATTTTAGGATTCAAAGAATTCTCAGCAGAACATACTTTCTAATGTACAGGTCCAGACAAAAAAAGCAGCAAGCTCAGACACTAGCCCATAAAGCATCCCAGAAGCCAGAGTCACGTCTCTCTTGTGTGTATGCAGCAGAGTTAGACTATGAAGTTGTTAGTGCTCTGCAGCAGACAGACGAGAGGAGCAGGAGAGCTTTGAAAGCTGGAGTTACAGTCCACATGAGACACAGCAGAGCCTGAATTAGGACAGTGGCAGTGCTGACAGACAGAGGAAATGCTCTAGAGTTGTTTGGGGGGGGGGGGGGG
>NC_022030.1:65097758-65102281 GCF_000317375.1 Microtus ochrogaster
GGGGGGGGGGGAGTACTAAGCACGTCTTCATCACTAGGAATGGCGTGGTCTGAAAAAAACAAAAACTGGGTTTAAACCAAAAGGAACACTGCTGTGACAAAGCAATGAAACACCAGGATGGGCCATGAGCATTGGGCAGAGCTTGCCTAGTATACAGGAGGTCCTAGGTTCAATACCCAGCACCACAAGTAGTTAATAATAATGATAAATAAAATGTGTGTTTAGGGGCTGGAAAGACTGTTAGTGGTTAAGGGTACTTCCTGCCCTTGCCAGAGGACCTAGGTCTTCATAAGGTGGCTAAAAATATCTGTAGCTCCAGTTACTGAAGATCTAGCACCACCCTCTGCCCCTATGGGCACCAGGCACATTTGCACTACATACATATTAATAAGCAAAACATTCATATAAATTAAGAAACAAAAAGGCTAAGGCCTTGGTGGTGGTGGTGGTGGTGTGTGTGTGGGCGGGGGATAATCGATCAGATTGAAAGTCAGCACATGATGTGGCAAATCTAAGTCCACTCCACTCTAAACAAAGGTGTCTAGTTAGGGTTTCTATTGCTGTGGTGAAACACTGACAGAAAAGCAGCCTGGGGAGGAAAGGATGTGTTTGGCTCACACTTCCACATTGCTTTCATTACCAAAGAAAGTCAGGATAGGAATCTGGAGACAGAAGCTGATGGAGAGGTCATGGAGGGCTGTTCCTTACTGGTTTGCTCCATGGCTTGCTCAGCCAGCTCTTATAGAACCCAGGACCAGCAGCCCAGGGATGGCATCACCCACCATGGGCTGGGCCTTCCTCCATTGATCACTAAATGAGAAAATGTCTTTCAGCTGTATCTCATGGAGGCATTTTCTCAACTGAGGCTCCTTCCTCTCTGATGACTCTAGTTTGTGTCAAGTTGACACACAAAAGCAGCCAGTGCAAGAGGGCAATAGAAATGAGTAATTTCCAAAAACTGTAACTAAAGATAATGCTCCCTGCATATTCTCAAAAGTCAATCAACTAGGAAACTTGACCTCCTTCCTCCCAGTGAAATGTAGACATGACAACATGGGTCCTCACAGGAGTCAGAAATCATTCACTGTGAATATTCATTTCATCTGCTAAAAGCTTGTGGGCCATAACATAATGAGCTGGTGATTATGCTAGGACTCAGCTCCTGCAAGGACAAAGGCTCAGGAGAGACAGTCCCTGGGGCACCAAATCCAAACCCAAGCAAGTCTCTCACTCTCCTTAGCTAATGGAACTGCAATGCCAGAGAGTTTTCTCAGCATGTGCCTTTCCCCACATGTCAATCACCTCGCTGTCTACACAGCACAGCGGCACACTGGGTGAGGACATCTCATCAGAAGACCAGGGTGATGAAGGAGCAGAGCCTGAAAAGGACAGTATGTAGGCACTGGCTGTGGTGACCCATTCTCCATACAAGCAAGATCAGAGTAACACAAAAAAGGCCATAAAAATCCAAATCAAGGTACCGTTTAAGTCAGCAAAAGACCTGGCAGGCATTGAAAATTACTGTCTACATTCCCAGAGAACACCTGCGTCAGAAGGCAAAGCTGCAACAAATATTGCAAGTACACGGCTTGGCAATTACAGGCAAGCAGTGTGTCCCTGGGTTATTGACAGAGCAGCTAACCTCAGAGCTGAGGAAAGCTGCATAGGGCCTGGCTAGAGGGATAGACCTTGGGGGAATTCCAGAAGGGAGAAGAAAGTGCAGAAAGATAAACTGAGCAGAGGAGGGCATTGTGTATCTGAGTGTAAGAACCAGATTAGAGAAGGCCTTATGTAACACTCCTAAGAGTTTTATTTTATACCTTAAAGATAGAAAGTCATTGAAAAATGTGAAGTTGATAAGACAGAATTTTATTACATTAAAAAGTCAATGGTGAAGGGCAGCTATGGGAAAGCTGGCCCCAAAGGTGACCAGCTGGTGAGCTGAGGCTACCCCTCGCTGGCTATAGCACTCAGGAGAGTGGGCCCCACACCTCACCTGGGCAGCACATTAAGACTGTCCCTGATGGAGTGGGTAGGAGAGCTGCTCCTGAGGGCATGAGTATGGGAGAACTGGTCTCACCCCTTGCTGGTAGTACAGTGATGTGGGTGCAGGAAAGATGGTCCTGCCCTCCACCTGAGCAGCATGGTGGCCCTAGAGATATGGATTCAGGACAGTTGGCCCCACCCCTCACTGGGGTGGGGCAAAAGAACTGGCCCTACCTCTCCCTGGCTGCAGCACTCAGGAAAGGAGACCCTGAATCTCTCTCTAAGGGGCAATAATCATAGAGCTGACCCTGGTAGCATGCAAACAGGAGAGCCAGCCCTGACCCTTGTTGGCTTTGACATCTGGATGACTTTGTCCCACCCCTTACCAGAGCAGCACCGAAGATCTGGTCCCAAAGAGGTGAGAGTGGAAGAGCTGGTCCTGCCCGTTGTCAACTACCACAGGCCAGAGAGCTGGCCCTCCTGCTCATGTGGGCAAAGCAGAAGAGCTAGCCTTGGTGGTGTGGGTGCAGAAGAGCAGGTGGCATGACCAACTCAACTACTACACAGGCCCAGGGCTTTGAGTTGGCTCATCCCAACATTTATCCCACCAAAGAACTTCTGGAAAGCATGAAAGCATGGCCTTGCAGAACCAAAGCTGTAGGATCTCCATGGCACAGGCAACAACAGGAGAGGAGATGAGTCCCATCCAGGGCCCAGTATTGATAGTGTAGCAGAAGCCAGAAGCCTCGAACCAGTCCAATGACTCACTGTAACAAACATTTGCAAGGAAAGATATTTGGACAAAAGAGTGGGCTGGGTGACACACTGGGTGACCATAACACACTGCAGCTTCTACAGCAAAATGATTTTTGTTTGTTTCATCTTTATTTTTAATAATTTTTAATTTTTGCTTTGTTTTGGGGGGAGGTTGCAAGGGTGGAGGGAGAATATGAAAGGTTGGGGAGATGAGTGGTATTAGGTGCATGATATAAAATTCACAAAGCATCCCAATTCAGTAGGCTGCCTTTTTGACTTACTGACTGTGTCCTTTACTTTACAGAAGTTTCTCAGGAGGTCCCATTTATTTATTGTTGCTCTCAGTGTCTATACTACTGGTGTTATGTTTAGGAAGTGATCTCCTGTGCCCATGCATTGAAGGCTACTTTCCACTTTCTCTTCTATCAGAGTTCAGTGAGGTCAGATTCATATTGAGGTCTTTAATCCATTTGGACTTGAGTTTTGTGGATCTATTTGCATTCTTCTACATGTTGACATCCAGTTATGCCAGTTCCATTTCTTGAAGATACTTTCTTTTTTCCATTATATAATTTCAGCTTCTTTGTCAAAATCAAGTGTTCACAGGTGTGTGGATTAATATCCAGGTCATCAATTTGATTCCATTGATCAACCTAACAAAAAGGCAGCCTGCTGAATGGAAAAATTTCTTCACCAACCCCACATCAGACAGAGGACTGATCTCTAAAATATATAAAGAACTCAATAAATTAAACATCAAAATTCCAAACAATCCAATTAAAATGGGGGTACAGAACTAAACAGAATTCTCAACAGAAGAATCTCAAATGGCTGAAAGACACTTAAGGAAATGTTCAACATCCTTATCCATCACGGAAATGCAAATCAAAACAACTCTGAGATACCATCTTATACCAATCAGAATGGTTAAGATCAAAAACACCAATGATAGCTTATGCTGGAGAGGATGTGCAGTAAGGGGAACACTCTTTCATTGCTGGTGGGAATGCAAACTTATACAAACACTCTGGAAATCAGTATGGTGGTTTCTCAGAAAGTGGGAATTAACCTATTCAGGATTTAGCAATACCACTCTTGGGCATATACCCAAAGGATGCTCAATCACACTACAAGGACATTTGTTCAACTATGTTCATAGCAGCATTATTTGTAATAGCGAGTACCTGGAAACAACCTAGATGCCCCTCAACCAAAGAACGGATAAAGAAAAAGTGATACATTTACACAATGGAGTACTACTCAGTGGTAAAAAGCAATGACATCTTGAAATTTGCATGAAATGGATGGAAATAGAAAAAACCATCCTGAGTGAGGTAACCCAGACCCAAAAAGATGAACATGGTATGTAATCATTCATAAGTAGATAATAGTTGTAAAGCAAAGGATAATGAGCCTAAAGTCCATGACAATAGGGCCTTGCCCTATAGTCAGACTGACGAATATCTTAAATGTCACCACTGTAGGCAAGTTCAGCAAATGTGTTTCATTGTCATGAAAAGTCCTAGGTTCTTAAAACATTTTAAATGCCATATTCTGTGTCTTTGAAAGGTTTGAAGAATGCTTATTCATCTGAAATACAACTCTGCACATCTAGAAAATCTAACATGACTACAAGCTTGACTATTATAGATGACTATTAACCTATATTTCTTAATCATACATTATATTTTTAAATGGGCTGCACAAACAATACCTTAATCAAAAGCAGAAATGTTGCGGGAGGTCCTTCCGCTCCTCCAGCCTATAGCCGCTGAGATACC
>NC_022030.1:65103776-65125020 GCF_000317375.1 Microtus ochrogaster
CTACAGAGCTAGTTCCAGGACAGGCTCCAAAGCCACAGAGAAACCCTGTCTCAAAAAAAAAAAAAAAACAACACAAAAGCAGAAATATAAATATACACAGTATAACAAAATTGACCTTAAATTTGTATCAATAAACCAAGATCCATACCAATGCAAATCTCTATAGCATATCCCCCTTTAAATGTGAATAAACATTTATAGAATATGGGCGTAGTTTTGTCCAAACTTCTTCCTGCTGTTTATTGGGCAAGGTAATTTTTTGAGGGGTGTTCAAGGAAACATTTCAGGGGTCTTGGTCCATCAAACCATATTAGTCTAGAAGCAATCCACAGATTGTCATCCTCTGTGAAAACAAAAGAAGAACCTCTATTCCAAAGCAACATATCCTTAGACTCAAATTTTAAAGTCAAGATACCTTTATCTTGGTTTAGCTTAGCAATCTGTACAATGAAATGTCTGTCTATACATAGTTCCTTCACAGTAAAAAAAATTCAAAGAAAACACAATAATATACACAATCCAGACTCTCTGTGTATTCTCCATCTTTACGTGGCTTATTTTTCTTTACTCCTTTTAATCTATGACTGTCTGTACTCTGTCTCTTTAAAGACTTTGTTTCATTTTTTTAATAAACCTTTTTTTATAACTCTCTATCCTCCTTTTCTTCTCTCTCCCAAGCCTCCCTACATTTATTCAACATTGTGACCCATTTAGGGTTCTTTTATGTCTGAATCTGTCCTTATTGTGTTACCTGTAATTCTTTACTGTCTTGAAGAGCTTTTAAAAATGCTTGGTTTTTTAAGCAGCTTGGTTGCAGCTGCTCTGGATGCTGACTCTGCCTCTCTCCACTTTTGAAATGGTGGAGGTACAATTACTACCAGCTCTGGGGTCGCCAGGTAGTAGCTGTGCTTAGCACTTTAACTCTGAGAATGAGCGTGCAGCACATAAACCCTTTTTATCTAGTAATAGCTAAATCTGCAGTGCAGAACACTGCGCAGCCTAGAAATCTCTGTGTATGGCGATGGGAATCCAGCATGCTCTCCTGCTTGTGTACGCCTAGTAGACCTGATCCCGCCACCTTCCCAGGTAGGGAGCACTGAGCTGCGGGCACGGTCTCAACTATTTTCCTCCCAAACCCAAGTGGGCACACAAACACCCAGTCCACAAATGCCACTCAAATGCTCCATAGCCAGAGTTCATGCTGGCAGCATGGCCCACGAAGCTGCCTTTTAAAACTGTGCGCAGCTTTTTTTTTAAGGCTGAATCAGGAAAACCTCTCCTAAAGGAGCCATGCCTATGCTTGCTTCTAGCAAACAGAGCCCAGCCAAGAAAATGTTGCTACCAAACCACGCTTAACTCTGTTCTTCTGTGTCTAGGATTCCTTTTTAAGCTTTTTAGGTTTTTATGTGGATGTAGTTACCCATGTTGGTGCACCAATCTGTTGGAGAAAGCCATTTGTTGGTTCCTTGCTACCCAGCTAGCTTAGCCCCAAAATAATCACACAGAAACCAGGTTATTTAAAGCAGGGCTTGGCCTATTATCTCTAGCTTCTTATTGGCTAACCATTACATCTTAATTTAACCCTTCTCCATTAATCTGTGGAGGTCATGGCCTACCAGCCAAGTTTCAGTGCTTATCTCTCTGGTGGTGGCTCCATGGCTTCTCTCTGACTCCACCTTCCTTTCTCCCAGCATTCAGCTTAGCTTTTCCCCGCCTACCTCTATTCTGCCCTGCACAGGCCCAAAGTGGTCCTTTATTAACCAATGGTATTCACAGCATACAGAGGGGAATCCCACATCAGTAGAAATGTAATATTTTTTTAAAAGTCAGTGGTCAAACTAGCTTCTTTTAAGACTTAACCTTTGCTTTTAATTTGTATTGTTCCTTCCTTATTCCTACTTACAATCAGCAATCTTAAGTCTATGATCTGATATTTCACCTATTTCAGAATATCATAGCCAATTTCTTAAAGTCACTTGTTTGCCCTTTTTGTCTCATTTCCTGCTAGGATTCAAACTAAGCTTTAATTATTATCTACTCTTTAGTTTTTAATTTTTCTCTGTGCTATACTCTGGATAACTTTTTCTTACCATCTTCCAATGTATTAATTGTCTCTTTATTCAATTTGCTATTAGCTCTATCAAATTTTTCTCTTCAAACTAAATAAGAGAATTCTTTTCCTTATCCATTGAGATTTTCTTGTTGTTGTTGTTTTCTTTTTTCTTTTCTTTTTTTTTGGGGGGGGGGGTGGAAGGGAGTTCAAGACAGGGTTTCTCTGTGTATCTCTGACTGTCCTGGAACTCACAATGTAGACAAGGCTGGCCTCAAACTCACAGAGATCCACCTGCCTCTGCTTCTCTGAGTGCTGGGATTAAAGGTATATGCCACCACTGCCCAGATAGTCGGTGAGTTTTTAATATCATTATTGTAAAGTTATTTTTTTTCTTTTTCCTTTTTTTTTGTTTGTTTTTGTTTTGAGTTTCTCGAGACAAGGTTTCTCTGTGTAACTGCCAACAGCTGTCCTGGAACTCACTTTGTAGACCCGACTGGCCTTGAACTCATGGAGATCCATCTGCCACCTTTGCCTCCCAAGAACTGGAATTAAATGTGTGCACAACCACCGCCAAGTTATTTTTGTTTCTTTTCCAATTTGCTATGATACAACTCATAGTTTTGTATTGTTTACAAATATCTCCAGGTTTATCTTTTATTTCTTTCAACAAAGAAAAGAGAAGGTTTTTAGACTGAGATGATTTCAGTATCTAATAGTAAAATTTTAAAAATTTTTATGTGAATAGTTAATCTGGCTACATGTATATCTGTATGCCACATGCACGCAGGGCCCTCAACGGTCAGGGAGGGTGTTGACTCCCCAGGGCCTTGAGTGGCAAATGGCCATGAGCCCCATGTGGGTGCTGGGAATTGAACCTGAGTCCTCTGAAGAACAAGTGCTCTAACCACTGAGATATCTCTCCTGCCCTGATAATATTTTTTTAAGGAACTCGTTGTTTGTGGTTTCTTACTTGTTTTAACTCTGGCCTCTGCTTCCCTTGAATGCCTGGGTATATTTATGTGCTGGTCACTGAATAATCTGAGGCCTATGTTTAAGAAATCTTTCTTTTAAAAGAATTTCCACCAGATTTTGCCAGATAGTCAGAGGCATTGCCAGCTCTTAAACCAATTCAAGAGCGGAGATCCCTGGTTGCCCAGTCAGTCAGCTTGACCCTGAGGGCAGATCCATGTGAGAAAATGTCTTTTCCAGGTTCACCCTGATGGTATAAAGTCTGGAGGTTTCAGATTTTTTATGAAGAATCTGAGCTTTATTTCCATCTCCACAACCATCAATCAAACCTGCAATGTCATGTGGACTCTTTTTTAAAACTGTAGATTTTATTTACTGTGTATGAGTGTTTAGTCTGAATGTATGTTAAGTGTAGTAAGTGTATCATGTATGAAGAGTGCCTGCAGAGGTCAGAAAAGGGCATGGCATCTAGAATTCCCTAGAATTGGAATTCTGGGTGGTTGTAAGCTACCATGTGGGTACTGGGAACTAAACTCAAGTCCTCTTAACCACTGAGTCATCACTCTGGTGCCAAGAATTTTTGTTCCCAAGTCATTAAGGGGGTGGGGGAAACAAGGTTTCTCTACATAACAGCCCTGCTGTCCTGGAACTCACTTTGCAAACCAGGCTGGTCTCAAACTCACTGATATCAGCCTGCCTCTGCCTTCCAAGTGCTGGGCATGTGCCACCACTGCCCAGCTAAAGAGAGGCTTTTTTAAGGCTCAGTAAATACACACAGATATCAAGCACACAGAGACAAAGACCCTCCACTAAGCAAAGGGAGACTTTCAAGGCCCAAGCCTAGTCTCTCCTTGGGGCCTTGAAGAGTCTTCCTCCCCTACTTTAGAGCTGGTTCCTTTTTTTTTTTTTGTAGTGTTATTAATTTTATTTTATTTTATTTTATTTATTTATTAAAGATTTCTGTCTCTTCCCCGCCACCGCCTCCCATTTCCCTCCCCCTCCCCAAATCAGGTCCCCCTCCCTCCTCAGCCCGAAGAGCAATCAGGGTTCCCTGCCCTGTGGGAAGTCCAAGGAACCCCCACCTCCATCCATTTCTAGTAAGGTGAGCATCCAAGCTGCCTAGGCTCCCACAAAGCCATTACGTGCAGTAGGATCAGAGACCCATTGCCATTGTTCTTGAGTTCTCAGTAGTCCTCATTGTCCGCTATGTTCAGTGAGTCCGGCCTCATCCCAGGCCTTTTCAGACCCAGGCCAGCTAGCCTTGGTGAGTTCCCGATAGAACATCCCCATTGTCTCAGTGTGTGGGTGCACCCCTTGTGGTCCTGAGTTCCTTGCTCGTGCTCTCTCTCCTTCTGCTCCTGATTTGGACCTTGAGATTTCTGTCCGGTGCTCCAATGTGGGTCTCTGTCTCTGTCTCCTTTCATCGCCTGATGAAGGTTAATATTCAGGAGGATGCCTATATGTTTTTCTTTGGGTTCTCCTTATTTAGCTTCTCTAGGATCACTAACTATAGGCTCAATGTCCTTAGTTTATGGCTAGAAACCAAATATGGTTCCTTTTAAAAAAGGCAGGATGGCTGACAGGCCCACCACTGTCGTTATGAACACATCCTGACTGGCCTTGAACTTGTTGAGCCATTTCATGAGTTGGGGTAAGAGGGGGAGAGGGGAGTGGAGAGAAACAACACGAAAAGACCTTTGTTTTAAGCTGCCAGGCTTCTGTCTCAGGTCAGGAGGCTGAGGAGGAAGCCAGCCATTTTCGTGGCTCCTTCCCTGTGTTTCTGCCTATCAGGGAATTCTCTAACACCTCGTTCCTCATTAACCACCCCGCCCTCCAGAGGTCACCCTAACTACTGTTAGAAGTTTTGAGGTGTCAACTGCTTTACCCATTTCAAACTGTCAGAAGGTAGTTCCAAGATATTTAAAAATTCAAATCTTTCTAATTATATCTGTGAGAGGGACAGTCTGAATAAAAAGCTCACCATCATTGCTAGCAGAGACTCCATAGGAACTGTACTTTAGAATTACTGTTTGAGGCTACAGTGCAGACAGAGAACGGTATTAAAGAATGGCAGTGCTGACTTTACAAGAAACACTCTGTGGCTTTCCTTGTGGCACTGCCCAATGTCCCATTAAGGCAAAAATCACAAGGGTAGAAAGAAGCAGGCACTTTCACACACACATACAGCGCACAGGGGAAGTACTCCCATCCTGAGTCTTACAGAAAAGTAACACGTGGTCGAAGAAAGAAAGTAGCTTTGAATAGGTTATTCTTTCCCTGAATTTCACCTTTAAAACTCAGAATCTGTAGTAACCCTGACACAAGTATGCTCACAAAATTGTTAGATGGCATTAAGATTATTGTCTTTCTCAGCTCATACTGTGAGCTGTTTTGTTATTGTTTAGTTGGCAAGTGCTTGCTACATAGTCTAGACAGGCCTCACACTCAGGATCCTCCCGCCTCATTCTCCTGAGTGCTGAAATTACAGGATTGTGCCTAGTTTCTTACATTGAGTTTTGAGTGACTCAAATCCTTTAACCTGGGTACAATTGACTACCAAGACTATAGAAAATAAGAGGAACACTGAAAATAAATCACATTTCTTGGTGTATAAGATGCAACCTACAACCTCATATGCTACTCACTTTTTTCCTGTTTTGTTTTGTTTTGGGTTTTGTTGTTGTTGTTTCGAGACAGGGTTTCACTGTAGCTTTGGAGCCTGTCCTGGCACTAGCTCTCGTAGACCTAGCTGGCCTTAAACTCAGAATCCGCCTGTCTCTGCTTCCTGAGTGCTGGGATTAAAGGCGTGTGTCACTACCACCCGGCCACTTCTCACTTTTGCAACCAAAATACTAAAAAGAAACAACTTACTAGACTGAATGTCTTACTCATAATTTCACTAGCTTCAGCTCAGAGCTGTTTTATTCCATGTGTTTGAGCTGTTTTATTCCATGTGTTTGAGCAGAGCACCACGGCTGCAGGAGTGTGTGCCAGAGGATAGCAGTTCACATTATAGCAGACCAGAACACAGAACACCCAGAACTAGGGCCTGGCCTGCTCCTACTGACCTACTTCTGAAGCTAAGCCTTAACTCCCAAAGGTTCCACAGCTTATCCCGAGAATAAATTACCAGCTAGGGAATATATATTTAAAACATGAGCCTGTGGGGGACTTTCCAGATTCAAACCATAACCTTCTATCCCATGTTCCCTAAGCACATTTAGTCCAACATCAAGAGTCTCCACAGTCTTAATAGTTCCAATAGCATTCCAAAGTCTAAAGCCCCCCCCCTTTTTCGAAACTTATGGTAAAACCTCAGCTGTTATATTCTCCCCATTAGACATTAACACAAAGCAAACATTTCCAATCCCAAAGGAAGAAGAGGAAGGTAGCAAAGAAGATTTATGCAAGATGCAACCGAGCAGGGAAAGAGCCAACCCTGTAGTTTCTTGTCCAGTATCTGGAGCACATGGTATCACAATATAAGCACCAATGGGCTTCAGCAGCACCAGCCCTATAGCCTGGTGGCCTGTAGCACACATGGCCTAAGCCAGCTCCACTCCACTAAGTTTTCTTTAGGAAACATACCATATTTTTGACATTTTTCAGTATCCTGAGCTCATAATTACAACACAAACGTTACATTCACAGCTTGACCTCTCAGGGACTCCTAATAAATAGAAATGATACCATTTCTTTTGAATGATTCCCATGTTTCTCTCAGAAATATTGGTAGAGACACCCTTGATTTTATTAACTTTTGCATTCTGCATACCTGAGAAACAAGCATTTCATAGATGACACCAAGTTCTATTGCTAGTTTAAGATGTTGGGCCCTTTTGGATATGGCTACACAGGCCTCTGAGTACCTTAGTCTTAGTCAGGGTTACAATTACTGTGATGAAACACCACAATTAAAACATTGGGAAAAAAAGAGTTTATTTGTCTTATACTTCTGCATCACAGCTCATCGTTGAAGGAAGTCAGTATAAAAACTGAAACGGGCAGAAACCTAGAGGCAGGAGCTGATACAGAGGCCATGGAAGAGTACTGCTCATTGGCTTGCTCTAACTGGTTTGTGCAATCTGCTTTCTTACAGAACCCAGGTCCAGCAGTCCAGGAGTGGCACCACTCACAATGGGCTTGGCCACATTAATTATTAATTAAGAAAATGGCCTACAGGCTTGCCTACAGCCCAATCTTATGAAGGCATTTTCTCAACTGGGGCTCCCTCCTCTTTAAAGACTCTAGTTTGTGTCCAGCTGACATAAAACTAGCCAGCACACTTGGAAACGGAATCTAAAATAACATCTCCTCGTGTTCTATTCAAAACTATGGGGCCTTTAATGGGCCAGGCTGTACTCTCAAGATACCTTTCCTACTGTCCCAGTGCAAATCACCTAGCTTCTTTTTAATGGTTCGACTCTCATTAAAAATTATAGTCATTTTGTCTACACTTGTACTCTTTTCCTGATCAATAAACTGCCACCTTTCACATCCTTCTGCTCTGCCTTTTGCTAGTGATCTTCGCTGTACATCTGTCTAAATCAGCTAGTAATAACTATTTTAAAGTCTTAATGCTATGCCAATTTGAAAACACCTTCATCAAATTCATTCATTACCTTTGGGTTTTCAGGACATCATGGGTAGAATACAAAGTCTTTGCCAGAATACTTTTATTCCAGTTTCCAGTAGAGTCCTTCCTCTCACTTGAAACCTCGTGAATCTCCCCTTCACTGTCCACATGTCTCTAGGCATTCTGGCCTTCCAAGTGGTAGACCATTTAAACACTCAATAACTGCCTTCTGATCTATTTGTTGTTTATGTTTTCTTCTTCCCACACTCTACCTCTTTCTTTTGACAAGGTTTCATACATCCCAGGATAGCATTGAACATAGCAAAGGATGACCCTGAATTCCTGATTCTCCTACCTCTTCCTTCAAAGTGTATGAATTATAGATGCATGTCACCATTTCCGGTTTCATGTGATGCTACGGACTAAACCCAGGGCTTCACACATTCTAAGCAAGAACTCTACCAGCTGAGATATATATGTTTTGGGTTGTTTTTTGTTTGTTTGTTTGTTTGTTTGTTTGTTTTGGTATGCCTAATCCATGATATGCAAAACAAGGAGGGACAAGAGTAGGTTCTTTGTATATTGAGTTTGGATTTATACCAATGGGTATAAGAAGAGGCAACTGTTTGACTTGACCTCCGTGTGAAGAAATTTATACTAGTTTCTGTATTGGAAAAAGATTCCAGAAAATTGACTGGGTGCAGGGAAAACAGCAGATTAGTGTGAGAAAGCATTCTAGTTGCAGAAGAAATAAATGGTCCTGAAGGCATGTAGAAGGCAAAACTAAAAAGATTTAGAGGCCCCTAGAGAATGGGGATAACAGGGGTATATAAGGTAGGGGGGGGAAGTGTGCCTTATTTTCTTTCAACAGAGGTTCTCAAAGAATATTTTCCAGACTAGTAACATAAATATTACCTGGGAGTCCATGTAAATCATAACCTCAACACCTCCTCATACTGACCCAAAAGCTCTGGGCATAAGGCCCAGTAATCTGTATTTGAACAAGCTGTTGAGGTGATTCTGAGGCATCCTATAGTGTGAGGAGCAATGGGCTGTCATTGGGAGAGCATGTTGAGGTAAGCATAAAAGGATGCAAGCTCAGGGACAGGTAGTGAACTTGAGGCACCAGGTTCTAGACGTGATGTGTAAGAGGAAGATCTGGGCTAGAAATAGATCTGAACAAGTCACCTGTGAGTAGAGAACAGATGAGGGAGTAAAATGGCTCTCCTTCAGAGACTGTTTAGATTAGGAGGGATAAGAGCCCAGGAACATCAATACTAAAGCAAAGCAAAAGAAAAAAAAATTTCCAAAGGAAACTGGGGTGTGGTAAGCAAGGTAAGAAAAAAAAAAATGAGGCTGATGTAGAATTACGGAAGCCAAACCCTAAAAGCATTTCAATGGCAAAAGCATGGTCAGCAATGTGACTATAGTAACAAGGTCACAGGCAACCCCAGTGAGACCAATTTTAGTGAATAAAACAAAGAAAAGTCAGAATGTGTGCGTGGGAAATTGAGTCTCATGCGGACTGTGGGGATGAGGGTGAGGGATGGGCTCAGGAAGTCTAGAAGTGAGGGAATAGAATAATACAGGGTGGTGGTTATATAGGAAGAGAGAAATTGTCACACAGTTTTGAATATTTTATTTTTTTTAAGATAAGAGAGGCTTGGAATGGTTAGCTGCTAATGGAAAGAAATAAGTAAAGAAGGTGTGGTAGAAGTAAGCACACTTAGGAAAGGGAGGGGTCCCTGGGAAAGAAAGAATAGGTTCAGAGCCCTGGAGAAAAGATTAAACTCAGGCAGAAAGACTAAGATACCGGCTGCACTGCACTGAAACACTACAAGAGGGGATGAGATTACCCATGGTCCTTGCTTCCTCTAAAATATGGGGATCAACCACATCTCTAAAAAGTGGGAGACACAGTATATGCAAAGCTCACTATTCCACACTCTAAAGAAGACATGAACAAGAATGTGTTCTAAAATACAGCCTGTATATGACAAGGGTGGTGCTGAACACACTCAGCCCGGTAACTAGTAACTCATCATCGAGCTCATACACACACTTGGCCCTGTACTATGTGATTCACATATAGTACTAGCTTTAATATTCCCTAGCAGTCCAAGTGAAGTAGGCAGGGAATTCTACGACAATTTAAATGTTTGGAAAAATAAGGCTCAAAGGTACTTAATAACAGGCTTTCCAATGGATACCGGTTAGGAAAACACAAGGGCAGGTGAGGGTTCAGCTTGAATCTGATTGATGCTGGTACCTTATCCTCTTCCTATGATGCCACACTGCCTCCAGAAATGAAATGGCACTGATAGAAATAATAATGAAAAAAGAAACCATGCTATCTGAGAGATTTGCATGAATGACAACTAGAAGAGTCAACTTCACTTCGGATACTTTTTGAGTTTAAGGTTACAAGAAAACAAACACATGCTGATGTTCGCTGTCCACAATGAAGATATGGTCTACAGTCTATGACAGAGATTGGGAATTTCAACTGGAATATAAATTAGGAAACATCAGACTACCTAACAGAAATTATGGGCAGCAATAAAGCCTTAATATATTCATACAAATAAGTGAATGAAAAAGAAGTTAATACCCAGTCAGTAAGGGATTAAAAACTACAAGACTACTCAATTTCCCTGAACTATATTAATTTGAAAACTGGTAAGAGGTTAGAAAAGGGAGGAACTAACATTGTAGGCTGGAGCCACTTTCTTCTTTAGCTGACCATACGCATGCCCTCAGGTTCCCAAGGTTGAGCCTAGTTCCAGTGTCTCTTTGGGGCCCCAACCTCAATCCTTTCCAGGGCCAACTTAGATGGGACTTTGCAGTGATTCCAATTCCCAGAAGGTGGCTGCATTAACTTCAATACCCTCCTGCTTTTCTCTGAGCACTCTCTGCTCCAAATCTTTCCTTTGCCCTAGAGAAATGACTTTTAAGTTTCTCTCCACTAAAGCTTTAATTGGCTTCTAGCCTCATAGCTCCCCAAAGACCCAAAATGCAGACATATACACTCATGTGCTTTCAACTCCGGCTGTCTTTAACTCCCCCATTCTGCATCTTTCTCAACAGATGAATGATTTCTCCAAGTTTAAGTTGACTTTCACATGAGTTTTTCTTAAAGGGACCAGTCAACACATCTTACTGTGATATCAACATTTCAATACCATAAATGTGTTCACTAAAACCAGACTGTCGTTTCTTTATCTGCCTTCTAAAGACTAGCTAGTACACTAATAGGACAAGTAATGAAAATGGTTAGAAGCTATCTCAGAGGATTACACAGGGATAGGCCCCTGAGCATGGAAAGCTAGACCAGATGGGTTACACAATGTTTGGAGTTTGCAAGCCCACAGATACCAAATGATACTACTATATCTGCTACAAACCTTTTAAAGCATATTGAATATTCACCCTGTAGAACATCTCCAACAGGCCATAATGAGGACCATATCACTGCTGAGTAAAAGGAAAGAAATTAAATGCTACTTCCCCAAAGGCCAGCCCTTTTTTCAATTCATTTGCTATGACCTAGAAATAGCAGGGCCATAAAATTATTATTAAAAGGGAACAGAAGCCAGCTAGTTTAAACAGAAATAAATTAGTTTTTATAGATTATATCATTTCTAAGATCCATCAAGCTCCCAGGAAACAGAACAATACACATTCAAAAACAGCTAATGTTTTAAGCTGGCAAAGTTTGTATATTTGATGAATAACTGCTTTTCCTTAATAAGATAACAGGCTCTTGCACCTAATGCAAATAAGAGCAAGGTGAGCAGCCATTCCAGCTAGCTTATAGACAGATGGATGAGTCACTGATTTTGCTACCAATTGGTAAATACCAAGATTTATAAAATATCAGTAGCCCTCCTTAACACAGATGATAAACCAACTGAGAAAGAAATCAGAGAAACATCACCTTTCACAATAGCCAAAAATAACATAAAATATCTCAGAGTAACTCTAAACAAACAAGTGGAAGACCTGTATAACAAGAACTTTAAATCTTTGAAGAAAAAAACTGTAGAAGACACCAGAAAATGGAAAGATCTCCCATGCTCTTGGGTAGGTAGAATTAACATAGTAAAAACAGCAATCTTACTAAAAGCAGTCTTCAGATTCAATGCAATGCTCATCAATACCCCAGCAAATTTCTTCACAGACCTTGAAAGAACAATACTCAACTTCACATGAAAAAGCAAAAAACCTAGGGGCCAAGACAATCCTGTACAATAAAAGAATTTCTGGAGTTCAAACTCTATTATAAACCTACAGTACTGAAAACAGCCTGGTATTGGCATAAAAACAGAAAGGAGGACCAATGGAATCAAATCAAAGACCCAGATATCAATCCACACACCTATGAATACCTGATTTTTGACAATGAAGCAAAAAATATAAGATGGAAAAAATAAAGCATCTTTACCAAATGGTGCTGGCATAACTGGATATCAACATGTAGAAGAAAGGCCTGTGTAGAAAGCAGCCTCCAGCTTACAGTTAGCAAGAAGCTGAGGTTCTCAGCACCAAACCTTCTAGGAAATGATTCTAGTCAACTTCACTGAAGCTTAAAGCAGATCTTTCTTCACACTTCAGCCTTCAAATAACCCAATAGCTTGACTTCAGCCCTGTGAAGAGCCCAGAAGCAAAAGACAAGGATGAGCCAGTTCCTGAATCCTACTTCTCTGAACCGAAATAATAGTTGCATCATGTTAAGCCTCCAAATCTGTAGTGATTTATTGCATGGTGATAGAAAACATACACTTCTGGGGTTGGGAAAACAATAGACATCTTCACAGGAGAAACTAGGGCTGGGTAGCTTTCAAAGAAGAAAGAAGCACAGACACAGGCAAAAAGTGAGCAGGCTGTGTTTGGAGGCCTGAGCAGCAGGCTCAGGAGCATCATCATGGTAAAGCATTGGACAGGTGGCCCTGACAGGAAAGGGCTACCAGAGACCAAGAAAGCTCACTGATAATGCTGTGCAACTGAGAACCTCTGCAGTGTGACACTCCTTAGCGCAAGAGATAGCAGGCTTAAAAACACAGTTTAGAAAATCCCACAATGGAAGGCAAGGCTTCATCCTTGAAAGGAGTTTTCCCTCCCAATACCTCACTTGATTTATGTAAGAAGCCATGATGTGGTCAGGTGTTTATTACAAAGGATTTTTATGAATAGGGAAAATGGCAAACTTGCTTCTTCAGTTCTTATACTGAATAGGGTTGACACATTTTGTTGGAAACCATTTTGCTGCTAGAAAAATAAATAGCTAGCCAAACACACATGGATCCTGACTCTATTGTACTAGGACAGGCCGAGGAAGAGCTCAAACCAGATAAAGAGGCAATAGGGCAAGGTAAGCTACAGTGTGCAAGGTGGGATAGCCAAAGGGCCCAAGAGAAGTCAGAGTCAGATCTAGGGGCCAGGATGGAGCCACTAGCTGAGGTAAAGGACAGACCTCACTATGCAGCTGTGCTTTCCTTCAGGGTGCTAGAGAGTGGGTATTTGAGGTGGAAGGAGAGGGGTGATGTGTTCACACATTAGCATTTGGAATATTTTTGTTTTAGCATTATCTGAAAGCCATAAACAGTGTTCAACTACACAGTGCTAAATACAATCTGCCTTTACTGATGGGCCTTCTGCGGTCAAAAACATTCAGTCTAGCTTTTCTCTAACAGAACAAGCTAGAATCCTCACTAACTTTTTGGAAACCTCCACAAGTCATAAACATCATTACACCCAGTCCATTAGTCAGACAGATTCCCCTCGGCATGTTTCTTCATGAAGACCTCTCCAAAAGTTCTCAAAGGAGAATGGGGATTATTTAGAGTGATCCAAAAGGGACTGGATGCCAACAAGATGAACCTGTAGGCACATATAGTTTGGCACAGTGGCAATGAAAGAATAATCTCTAAGCTTTCAGAATGAATGCATGCTAATAAAAACCTTACTACTTTTTTAATTTAAAAAAAAAGCTTCAAGAAAGGAGGTTAAAGAACAAGTTACAGAAAAAGTTTCATTGCTCACAAACATGGCACAGCTGGCCAGAGGGAGGAAAAGGAAGCAGTTATTAAAGTAGGTCTTCCCTGAGGCTAGAAATATGACTTCACAGTCAGGCAGCCTCTAGAACACAGGAAGAGGCAAGCATGCTCTTCACAGCTGATTCATGGATTTCTGGACACATATGTTCAATAAATCCTGACGTGAACTTTTTCATTTCCTTGTTACAAAATAAAGGTTGAACACAAAAGAATGACCTTCCCTAAATAATGGCTGATTTTAAAGAACTAAGAGAATTAATCTTTTTAAATGAAAACAATCTTCAACCACTTAATATTCACTAAAGGGAAAGTGAGGTATTCCCTCATTTCTTAAAAATATTCATCACCACTTCTACAAAGCTTTCTCCTATGTCTTGTTCAAAGCTCTTGAAATCTGTCACTGTGCTCATCTTGTCCCTAAGCTTTCTGTATCCGTCAGCTTGCTTTGCTTTAACAGACCAATGATTCCTCCAGGCAAGTTCAGGAGCAGCCCATCTACTTGACAAGCTTGCTGATTCCCATAGTTTAACAGTGCACAGATGGATAATCTCATCATCCCTCCTGTGGAACCACACTTCTGTCTTTAATAACTTTCTGGGTATCACACCAGAGCCCTTTATGAGCCTCCAGTTCAACAGGCAGAACCTGAATTCACAGCTCTTCTTACCCTTAGCCTTAGTTTTCTTTTTCACTGAGGACTACTATTAGCACCCATCAGTGGCTAAATTTGAATTCCCCTGCCTATCTCACATCTAACCTGCCACTATTCATCCTAGTTCTGAATGTTTCACCATCTATTCTGCATTCAAGTTAGCAGCCAGGTCTTGTTGCATGGCTGATCTTAATGATCAGTGTTCTCACTTCTCCCCTCTTTCTAACAACTGAATCTCTTTCCATAGCTACCTTAGGTGACTCTTCCCTACTGAGCTCTCTTGGCAGCCATGGACAACTTTGCAAACCTCAGTACAGTCTCTTTTCTGACATCCTCTCCAGTCTTCCCACTATGCATCCTGTACTGATCCCACTGAAGTTACTACTCATCTACCTCCATGACCCTGCTCATACTCAGAACATTCTTCACCTTCTCCCCACCCAGCAAGCCCTACTTATCAGAGCCCAGGGCATAAACTATCTCTTGCTGTCTCTCTCCTCCTCTTACCTTTTATTTGGTCTCTCCTCCATTGACAGTTTCCACTTCCCTGTAAAAATCGTTTCCTTTTCTCTATATGACACTGCCTGTGGTTACTAGCATCCTCTGTTTTTTAGTAACTTTGTTTTTCCCTCTGACTCTACAAGACACTGCAGCTTCATAACTTGCAAGCCATGGAGAGAGCATCCAATGGGTCATTGGTCTGTTAATATGCTTTTTCTCTTTGAGTCAGAAGTCTGCTTAAGGCCTAAGCAGGCAGTGAGACCATTAGCTAACTGAATCTACCACTTAAGTAGAAGTGGGCCCCCTGATACTGTCTCTGTTCTCAACAACTGAGTGCCTATCAAGGGCAAATATCTAGATTTTCTTTTATATTCACTCTGTTTCCCCAATAACAAACATAAAGTTTTGTGCAAATACCATATTGGCTACAAACAAGTAATGTCCATGTACAAATGAACACCCAGGAATCAGAGAAGAAAAGGAAAACTGCCAAGTTTACATGGCAGGCAAGTAGCAGAGTGGAACTGGGGTCTAGTATACACCACCCTTTACAACACAGCCCTCTCGCTCAGCTATACCATTCATTCACTGCAACGCCCATCAGAGGCACAACAGCTGTAGGAAACAAGAAGCCTGTCCGTGCCTTTGCCTCTACTTGGTTACACTTAGTTGAAAGGACAGAAAATCCAATTCAAACTGGCTTACCTAACAAACATGACTCATCTGTCCATGTAATTCAAAGTCCATATGTAGGAAGACTTCAGGATCAGTTGATCCAAGGTTCATTAATGGCTGTGAGGGCCCAGATGTATTTTGGTTCTTCACTCTTCAATCCACAATACTTAGGAAATCATAGGACAACTGCCAATATCAATTAGGGATAAATGTTTCCTTGTTCATATCCATAAGGAAACAACTTAGGCCCCAGAAGTCCAAGTAAGGTTCACCAAATTAGACCACTTGGGCTGCTGATCTTTAGAAGAAGCAAAAGTATAAAGCTACAACATACAATAAAGAAGTTACTACTCATGGGTAGCTATTTTAAGTAAAATTAAACACATTTGAATTTTCAGTTTCTCAGCCACACCAGTACTGTTTCAAGTGATGAATAGTCTCTGTGGTAATTCAACCTGGAAATTCCCATTGCTACCTGAAGTCCCAACTAGAATAAAACAACTAAATGTGCCAAGAAACTTATATGGAACAACTAAGACCTCACTCTGCAGTTAGGATCAGCTTCACTCAAATTGACAGGTATCTGATAAGGGTGTGGAAGTCCAGATAAAAATGTAAGAAGGAGAAAAGGGAAACATGAACTAGATAGGTAACGAGCACTAACATTCTTTTAGAAAGAAATTAAACCAATGGGTCCTGACTTAACCTTTTCAAAATATAGCCTGTTAGAGAAGTCTTCCTTGCTATAGACACATAATTTTCTTTTATAAATTTAATAACTACTTCTGGGACCCTGAGAAAACAATATTCTCATCTGTGAAATAAAACAACGCACCAAGTTCACTGTGTATTGCCTTTTCAACAAAGAAGATTTCAGTTAGCAAACTTTTAAAATTAACTTTTGTCTAGAATCTACCATTTTGAATATTTTTATAACAACTCATCTATAATTAATTTCCTATTCTTTTTTTTTTTTTAATCAAAGCATGTCACTGTTCAGTAGAGTTTTTGATGGATAAGAAAGTCAGGCACTCTGGAGAACCCCAGTCAGTTGCACCAAACATGATACAAGTCAGTTGCCTTATAGTTTAACCAAATGCAAATTTGCATTTTCATCCAATATTAGGAAATAATTGTTAGTAATACGAAATGCCTGACAAGGAGCCACAAGGGTAAAACACTGCATTCTACAAAGAGTATATACTGTTGTGAATCTGTCCAGAACCATGTTTCTGTAAATTTAATAATATTATATTTTATTTATTTATTTTGTGTGTATTTGCACATGCATACATATACACACACACACACACACACACACACACACACACACACACACTCACATGCCGCAATCTATCTGTAGAGATCCGAAATAGCTTGTAGGAGTTGATTCTCTCATTCCATCAGGTGGGTTCCAGAGATCTGCCATGTTTGGAAGCAAGTGCCTTCACCAAAGGGTTACCCCCCCTGGTCCTTCTATGATTCCTAAAGCAATATACTATATGTGTCAACAGATATGACTGTTCAGTTTATCTGTTGTCACTACCATGGTCTGGCATAACACTGAATAGAACAGAGAGAAGAAAAGAGCAGGGGAGGACTGAGGTTTAGTGAGCATGAGAAGAAGAAAAAGAGAAAGCATGTCACCACTCAGAGAAGTTGCTCTTCCTGTCTCATTGCCAATGAGCTAAAGGAAAGTTGATTATAAAACAATTTAGGGAGCCAAGAATAAAGCTAAAAGTACACAGCAAGCAAGAGGCCAAGGAGTACCACAATGAGAAGAGTAGAAGAGCCCAAAGGAGAGAGATCCCAGTGAACCTGCAGGTTTCAGTTCATTCCGTGGAAAACAAGAAGCCTGTCAGAACTTCTGCCTCTGCTTGGATACACTCGGTTGAGAAAGTCAGGAACAAATAGCCACTGACACGATAGAGGACTGGTCATCCCTGACTGCAGACAAAGGTGTGAACAATGTTTGTGACAAACTGTCCCCTTTTAAGTTCCTATTATAATAATCCTGTACTAAAGGTGATAGCGAAATTGCTGACAAACTGTCCCCTTTTAAGTTCCTATTATGATAATCGTGTACTAAAGGTGCTAGCGGAATTGCTGACAAGCACACCTACTTGCGGTACTGTGAGGGGACCTTGGACAGAACTAATTCTATCCAATCAGTCACCTGCAAAGTTTAGAAAAGTGTACTGCCACTCAAGCCCTGAGGTTTCCTCTGTCAAAGAGAAATGAGCAAGTAGGCCAGAATGACTATTGGGCTTAAAACAGGGGGAGGAGGGGGGAAGGAGCCAGCAAGCTCTAATAATATTTCAATAACTACAGTCCTGAGCATAGCAGAACATCGCTACCACCATATCACTCCATAAATTGTGTGAACAGCAAATGGCAAAGGAAAGTGGCACAAGGTGTAATGCTTTCCAGAGACTGCGCAGTACTCATGGAAGAACCTGAAGCCATTCATGCTTACGGTTCATCACAGTCTAGCTGATCAGATCCCTACTATTGCAGAAAAATATTTACTCAAAGATCTCTTACCAGCTCCCTCATTTCAGGAACAAGTGAGGGACTCTAACCTTGTTCACTACTCCCAGTCCATTGCTCTGTCCTAGGCTACCGCCAACTGAAGGCCTGCGCTATGACAGTTTAGAATTAGAATAAGCAAAGTCCTTGGGCATAACTTCCAGAAGAAGGAGGGTACAGAATAAGAGTAGGAGGCCAAAGTTTATAGATTATAATAGGAGAAATGTTATTTTATTACACAGTAACAATTTTGGTTATTAATAAAAGCAAGTACTTAGTAGGACAGATTAGAAGGTCTAGGAATGGAGCTCAGGAGTAGAGCATGAGCCTAGAACAAACTGGAACAGGAACACTTTTGTACAATGATTGACAAACTGTATCACAGAATGTGGTTTTATTTTGTGTGAATTTTGTAGTAGATAAACAATCACTAAAAAGGTATTTTTCTAATTTACTTAATGTATTGTTATTTAAACCATTTAAAAATCTCTAATCAACAATTCTACTGCAATTTTACATGATATATTGATATTTACTGGGAAATAAAATTATAATGCTGTGAACACAAATAATTACTAGAAATAAAAATCCAACCAGCTGTGTCTAGTGGTATAGTGCTCTAATTTCAACTCCTTGGGAGGCTGAGGCAGAAAGATTACAAATTCAAGTCCTAAAAGGACAACAGTGTGAGTTCAAGGTCACCCTGGACAACTAGTGAGGCTCTGCTTCAGAACACAAACAGGGTTGGAGCTAAAACTAAATGTGTGACACATTCCTCCCATGCAAGTGAGGCTGGAGGTGCAAGTGTCAGCATGGGGCAGGGCTAGGGGGGGCAGAAGGAGGAAGATGGAGATTAAATAATTAAAGTACAGAATTAAAGAGATGAAAAATACATAATGGAGATTTCAAAAATAATTATTAAAACTGAAGAGTATTAGGAATATCAAGATGATAATACATCTGAGTGGATAAATTCTCATTAAATTATACCAAAAATGGCACAAGAAATTCATAATTTGAAAGCATCAATTAATGTGTTTGAAAACAACATAACCTCATTTTCTGAAAAGTATAAGGTGCAAATAACTTTACAATGCACTTTCCCAATCTTAAAGCTAAATAAATAAATAAGCAAAACAGGTAATTTACACTTTAATAAGCTATTCTGGAAAAAACAGAAACCAGTAAAGAAAATGTATTAGGTCATTCTATGAAGCTATTATAATCTTGACTCTAAATACTGAACAGTGGCAAGAAAATCTTTTATCTATTTGAACACGAAACAAAAAAATTATACACTATACAGTATTTAAAATATCCTGTAGTATATGCAAAAAACAGTAACACAACAGGATTACATAAAATTATTCTAGGAATTCAAAGGTGGTTCAATATCCAAATTAAAAGAGAAACCCAAATGATAATCTCAATCAATAAATAATATATCATAAAACCCATCAAAAGGTAAATCTTTAACAAAAGACCATATGAAGAAAGACCTGATACCTCAAAACAGGGAAAAACTTAAAAACACATAAGCATATGATTAATGTCATAACACCAAAATTGAAGCTTTTTTCAATCATTTATACCATAGAAAAATATAACAAATAAATGGCACATTTTTTAAAAAAGATATCGACAATACCTAAACTGAAAAAAGTTTACAACAGAGAAGAGATAAATCACCAAAAGTAAAGTAAATCAACATATTAATAGGCAAAAAATATGATATTTACAGAATTTAACTTGGATTGTAGAAACTGGAAAGCTAGGGGTGGTCATATGGTTTAGAGATACAGGGCTTGCCTAGCAAATATGAGGTCCTGGGTTCAATCTTCAGCACTACCCAAAAGAAAAGGATAAAAACGGAGTTCTAGACAATCCTACCCATTGATAGAGATAAGATATAAAAGGGCGAAGACACTGCCAGTGAGAGGGGATCTGGTGAAAGCATTCCGGCTTGGATCAAGCCTTGCTTGAATTAATGAAGAACTGAGCCCTGTCTCACTTTGTCTTCAGTGCATGCATCTCTTTTGGAAACTCTACAGGGAAGGCTGTGGCGAGTCTGAATTAGAGTGGGGGCCTTAGGTCTTACAGGTCTCTTTACAAGACACTATGCATTATCCATCCAATCCAAAGTGGGGAAGCAAAAATTCCCATTGCACACCTTTGTTAAAAAAAAGTTTGGGCAAGATTTAACACCTTTTTAAAACCAGATTTTTAAAGATTGGCACAAAAATTTAGATAATAGAAAATTGCTAGGTGTTTAAAACTTATTCTCATTTCTGAAGCAAATTAACTGTCTTCTAGTCATACCGATCATCATTATGTACAGTGGAGATCTGAGAAAGAAAAATGGTTAACAGACAATTAGGAGAAAAAAATCTTAGGGTTTCAATAACTCCAAGAATCCCATCAGAATCAGGTCTGCTCTCCCGAGCCAGGCAGAAGGGAGGGAAGAGAACTCAAGGAGACAGAGGCACTGAAAGGTCTTAAGGCTGAGGGTCTTCTTTCCAGTGGTGACTTGGGCAGGTTTATAAGAAGTGGTTATAAACCAGTTCAAATCTCAGGAAAGACTGAGAATTCCTCACAGAGCCTCCTCTTGGGAAAAACAGTGGCAACTGACTGAGAGATTGAAGCAAAGGTGTCATTAACATCACATTCCAAATCTTTGCTCACCCATCAGGAAGTAGTAGAGGCTAGTCTCTAGACAAGGAAACTGCAGAAGGTCTCAGGAAGACCCTGCTGAGATAGAGGCAGGAAATGTACTTCATAGGATCACCTAATTCTGAGGCCAAAGCTGTTCTTACCATTCCCAGTGATGAAAGACACACAGATATTATATCACTTGGCAAAGACTTTTATCCTTCGGAACTTTCTACCCAGGCAATCTTTGCCAAAACATTTTTCAAAGCCACTGATGCATTTAAAACCAGTGAAATTTAATTAAGCTGTCCCCAGTTTCTACACAATAGCAGATCTTTTTTCCTAGTGTTAAGGATCAAATCCAGGGATTTACGCATCCTAGGGAAGTGCTTTTATCACTTAGCTACACCCGAGCCATTATGATAGATTTCCATGCAGACAAGAAGCCATGCCTGTACAGCAGTAAAAGCTCAGTTTTAAGAGGCTATGGAACTGGATCTTCAAACGGGGTCAGGTCTTTGGTGCTCTCTCTCTCTCTCTCCTCTCTCTCTTTCTCTCTCTCTCTCTCTCTCTCTCTCTCTCTC
>NC_022030.1:65125120-65131836 GCF_000317375.1 Microtus ochrogaster
TCTCTCTCTCTCTCTCTCTCTCTCTCTCTCTCTCTCTCTCTCTGGCTCTCATAGATATTCTAATTTATTTATACATATGTGTGTGTGTGTGTGTGTGTGTGTGTGTGTGTGTGTACACACATATATGTTGTCTTCCTAGGAGAGACTAGTGGGTCTGAGATACACATTTCTCTTAATTCAATGAAGAGTCTTTGCTACAAACAATTGGATTGGTGCTGCATTCTCACTCAGCAGAGAAGATGATACTTAAGTTTCCCAAACAAAGAGGGAAAAACTCAAACACACACATGCAATATACAGCATATATATTGCTTTAGGTAAAGAAACAAGATATTTAAAAATTAACACTTTGAAACAAGCAAGAACTAGGATTAATAATGCACCTGAAAGTACTATACAAAGCAAAGAACCTTTCTAGAAGACATAGAGAAAATTTATGGTGTTCTTAAGGTTATGGTTTATCTCAATAACTTTCAAAACCTTAAATGATACAAAAAGTACTAACATCTTAACTGTAACCAGATTTCATATTATCCTAAGCAAGAAAATCTGGTTGAAATACCTTTTAAAATTTCTGTGATTTCTTAAAAGAGCAAACTGCAATTTTCCTAAATATCAAAAGGGCAAGAAATGAGAAACAGCATGTGGCTTCACAAACTGTTTAGAGGCAGCTGGAGAGAGGGATCTGCACCTGACACTGAGGGAAGGATTAACGCTGCTCTCTCGGTCAAGGCTACTAAGAAAGCCATAGACACAGCAGTGGGCTGGGAACATGTGAAAAGAATAAGGAAAAAACACAAGCATGCACACCATGGACTTGTGAAGCACTCTGTAAGCTTTTCCTGTGAGACGGTTATGATAGCAGATGATACATCAAGCACAGGTCTGGCTTCAGAGTTTCCCAAAGGACAAAGTGAACTTCTCAAAGGACAAAGAACAAAACAATTGATAAGCAGGCCAACGACTGCAGTTGCTTCCATTCGTCATTTCCCAGCATTTGTGTCGATGTCTTATCCCCTCACCTTGGTGCTGAGGGAAAGGAGGAAACTGAAATCTTCTAAGCTACCAGAACTAGATTTCTTCTAAGTAACTTTGATCAAACACTCAACCAGTTCTAAAGTATTCCTTTCTTCATTTTTGTCTTATAAGTATCTTTCTTCTTAGTGTTCTTGTTAAAAAGACTGGCTATTTAGGGTCCTGGTTATATCCATCTCTTCTCATTAAAAAGACATAACTTCTAGTATGGATGCTGTTGTATACAACATGCATGCAACTCTAAGAAGAAAGACAATATTCAACTATTTTTAAAGAAGAAAAGGAGATACATCAGAAAAAAGAAAAGTCAGGAATTACATCCAAATGAAGATCCAACTGTCTGATCCCTGAAGAATGAAACTACTGTTACCTAAGCAACCAGGTTAGTGTATCTGGGAAATGAAGATGGACAAGAGTGACAGAAAAAAACACTAGCATACTGATTTAATTTCAAATTTCAAAGCTGGGAAGTCACTTTGAATGAGTAATTCTTGCCACCAAAATGGCACATGCTTTCAGAGCATACTCTCTGGCTAAGGTCAAAAGCAATGGAGAAAAACAGCATTGTTTCTGCAATCCTTCCTGAAATCAGCCCAGCCTTCAAGATATTCTGAGCTGGGCTTGCCAGATCTTACCATAGGTAGTCTGCTCAACATCCTCCTTTGGTAATCTTTTGGCATTCCTTCTACTGTTTCATGGTATTGGGCCAGAAATGTCCTGATAACAATGCTTATTATCTAATCAGCCTAGCCAGGTCCATGTTGCTCACTCTTCTTCATTTCCAAGTATATACAAAACTCAATCTGGCTGGAAATATACTTTCCCTTTTTAGAACCCCTTAGAAACCTAGATACTGTAATACTCAACTTGCAACTATCTCTTGCCCTTAAGTTTCCTGGAGTTTGGCCAGGTAAAGCCTTTGGGTGCAGCTCTTGATCCATGTGTTTGCAACTTGACATTTTCTATAATTATGGAACCCATGGCTTATGTGCCATTCAGAAAAAATAAGATTGGCTTTTTTATTCTTTTCTTTAAGGCTTGGAATCAAAATACCTCCCGAAAATTATCTACTTTCAAAATTCAAAGTGATCTAAGTCTACCACAAATGACAAAAACATTTTTTAATTATAGAATGAACTAAAGCAAAACTGAGAGTAAAATAAAGTGGATTTTTGTTTTTGTGTTTAATGAGAATTTTAAGACTTGTTTAATTCTGGCTGGAGGTATAGCTCAGTAATCGTACACTTAGCTAGCATGTATAAGCTTTAGGTAAGAAGAAGGTAGGCATGGAGGGAGGAATGGAAGGAAGGAAAGAAAGAAAAAGGAAGGGAGGATAATTCTGCTCGTATCAACCACAAGGTAGAATGGAACATACTGCAGCTAAGTGTCGATAGTAACAAACATGGCAACAGCAACCACTTTACACAAACCACAGGGTGGCACTTCCCCTCTCTTAAAACAAGTCTACCAGAGGTTGCCCTTCCTAAAGCTAACAAAGACTTTGGGAATACATCAGTCATTCTATGAGTTTATTCCTCTGTTGAAAGAGGTTTCAACTTAAAAGAAAAAAATCTGCTGTACAAAATGTCAAACAGCTGCCCAAGACTCACCTTTGTCAGGAGTACGAAGTGTCAATTTCTTAACTCCATCAACCAGCACACCAGTGTTGCCATGTCTATCTTCTGAATCGCTGTCATCAAATTGAGCCTCTATAATGACATCAGGACTATTACAGTCTTTTGGGGACTGCTGCTGGTGTCCACAGCACTCCTCAGAGATATCAGCTTCATAAGTAACTTCTGTTTCTTTGTCATTGCTCTCTGATTTAATTGCCTGAAGAAAGGAGATAGAAAAATTCTTTTAAATCACTGCAGGCAGCTGGCAATATTAAATATTCATAACACGTGATTAGAAAAAAAATAGACCTCCCAGAACTTGGGAGGCAGAGGCAGGTGGATCTCTGTGAATTCGAAGCCAGCTTGGTCTACAGAGTGACTTTTAGGATAGGCTCCAAAGCTACACAGAGAAACCCTGTCTATAAAAACAAAAAAAGATAAAAATAGACCTTTATTCTTACAATGCACAGACTTCCCTAAGGTAGATAAACAAACCAGCAATACCAGGCTGGTACTCAAGTCTTTAAGATGCCACCTTCTCAGGATTCTGATCTACATATTTATCCCCTCTCCCAAAAGCCTAGAATACTAGAAAGTTCCATGCTGCTTCATGAAATTTTATCACAAAGAAGCAATCAGCATGTTAAGAAAGGATAAAAGAATTCACCCAGGTATGTCACAGTGTTTCCCATGGATCCCTCTAGGAATGACTTCCAGATAAGATGGTAGACTCCCAAGACGCTTCCATGTGACCAAAGAGAAAAAGTCAGAATAGGGAAAGATTCTGTTCCAAAGAGAGGTGAGAAGGAGCTTCAGAAATTCAAAAACACAGTGGTAGAACACTAGGAGGTAGGCTGGGGTAGGGGGATACAGAAGCATTATCCAAAAGCAAAAGTTCTCTTCTCTGGAGGCTACAGGGAGTTGAGCCCAGAGAGTAGGCTGCTAAATGGAAGATCCCAAATAAAACTCAAAGAGGTACTCATACCAGCAGATGCATAAACCACAACACAGAAACATAAGAAACATGAAAAAGCAAGGTAATACGGCTTCTCCAAAAGATTATAACTCCTGAAATCAAAGACAGTGAAGTCAGTTAAGATTTCAAAAGTTTGTTAGTGAAAACAATCAATGACTTCAAAGGTGATACAGATTAAACTCAATCCAGGACCTAGAATGGGAGACATCAACCTTAAGGAAAACACTGACAAAATGGATGAGATCAGCAGCAGCATGGCTGAGAAAGTCAGCAAGGAAAAGTGAGAGATTCTGAAAACAGACAGTAACAACAACAAAAACAAACAGAAATTAACAACTCAATGAATCAAATAAAACACACTGGATACCATCATCCACACACTCAATCTGGCAAGAAAGAAAATACTGGGGATAGAGAGCAAAGCTGATGGCATGCTACATTCAAACATCAACAAAGAAAAAACAAACTCTGGGATACAATCCAAAGGCCAAACCTAAGAAATTACAGGAAAATAGAAGAAACTGAGATAAAGAACATAAGATGCTGTGGAAAAGACAAAATTAGACATAAGAGTTTATAAAATGTTCTCTTAAAGATAAAAAGCCTTGGGGCTGGAAAGACAACTTTGCAGTTTACAGCGCATGCTGTTTCACAGGGGACCAGAGCTTGGTTCCCAGCACCCACATGAGCCTGAAACAGGACAGCCACATGACAATATTCGTTCCCATCTGTATGAGTATGGTAAACCAAACATCAAACAAATAAGCCGTGTGTGATTGAGTTACTGAAGAAAACATGTGACCTTATATGTATATTGGCCTATCAACATCAGCAAAAAGTATAGTAGACTCTGTGGGTTCCAGATGTTACTATCACACTGCACCCTTCTTAGGACTCTACTTCTGCATGAAAAACTAAAACCTTATACAAGTTAAACATACAATAAAAACTAGAATGACCACAAATATGTGTATATAAATACAAAAAACAGATTCAATCACTATTTATAGTTTGTGCCTATCACTCTTTTAAACAAAGAACAGAAAGTCCCCCTTGGTGAGTACTGTCACAAGCCTCTATCTTAACTGGGGTGACAGACTAATACCAAGGTACATTAAAGAACTCATTCTTGAGTACGTTACAGGCCCATACACTATTTAGGAGCCACAAACACAGCAAAGAACAGTTAACCAGGAATAAGTTCAGTAAGAACTGTGGAAGGAATGAAGAGTGAAGATGTCAAGAGATGCGAGGATGTGCGGGGTTACTAGCAACACTGCATTGTTTGAGCATGCTTCAGTAGAAGCAACATGTAAACAGAGACCTGAATAACGTATTGACGTTGATCATGTGAAGAGTCTACTAAATTTAACTGGGAGATTTCAAAATATCAGCTACCTACTTTCAGCAAACCAGATTAATAGTCTAATTAAATCACATGAAGATCATACTTAATGAAAGATTACCTTACAAGGGTCAGAAAAGTTAATAAATCCTTCCTACAATATTATAGTACTATGGTTTCCAAATGCTGTAACTATTCCCAGATGATTAATGCTATAATGTTCACTTAGAAAACCAAAGTGAAATATTTTTTTTATTTTTATTTTTTATTTTTTTTGGTTTTTCGAGACAGGGTTTCTCTGTGGTTTTGGAGCCTGTCCTGGAACTAGCTCTTGTAGACCAGGCTGGTCTCGAACTCACAGAGATCCGCCTGCCTCTGCCTCCCGAGTGCTGGGATTAAAGGCGTGCGCCACCACCGCCCAGCTCCCAAAGTGAAATATTATAAAAATTTCACATAATAATAATAATAACATGTTTATAAAAACTCTAAAACATAATCCCAAAATTTTGGAAAAATGGTTTTATGAAATTATAGAAAGAAAAAAACTTGTATATAATGGTTAGTTTTTCTGAGCAACACTAAATAAGCTTTATAACAATTAAAAAATTAAAAATTTAAAAACTTGGGAGTTCTTACTAGGTGTGGCAGGTCATACCTATATACCCAGCATTCAGGAGATTTGAAGCATGGGGATTAAATTTGAGGCTACTACGGTTTCTCAGGAAACTGGGAGTCAACCTACCTCAAGATCTAGCAATACCACTCTTGGGAATATACCCAAAAGATGCCCAATCAAGACTACGAAAGCATTTGTTCAACTATGTTCATAGCAGCATTATTTGTAATAGCCAGAATCTGCAAACAACCTAGATGACCCTCAATGGAAGACTGGATAAAGAAAGCATGGCAAATATACACAATAGAGTACTACTCAACAGTAAAAAAACAATGACATCTTGAATTTTGCATGCAAATGGATGAAAATGGAAAACACTATCCTGAGTGAGGTAACCCAGACCCAAAAAGATGAATATGGGATGTACTCACTCATTAGTGAGTACATGAAGCCAATGATAATGGCACTGGGATTTGATTCTACTGCATGGTCTGGCTTTATGGGATCCTAGTCTGTTTGGATGCACACCTTCCTGGATGGAGGGGGGAGGGCCTTGGACTTCCAACAGAGCGGGGTACCCTGCCCTCTCTTAGGACTGGAGGGGTAGGGGAGAGGGTGAGGGAGGGAGCGGGAGGGAAATGGGAGGAGATGGAAATTTTGAATGGTATTATTTATAAAGCAAAAAAAAAT
Source organism: Microtus ochrogaster (assembly GCF_000317375.1). Lineage (NCBI taxonomy): Eukaryota > Metazoa > Chordata > Mammalia > Rodentia > Cricetidae > Microtus > Microtus ochrogaster. The sequence goes on from NC_022030.1 coordinate 65,131,399, forward strand.
TAAACACCAAAAAAAAAAAACACTAATAAGGGGACAATGAACTCAAGAGACAGTTGTCAAAGATTATAAATGAGCAATAAATACAAGAAAACCCCTCTGAAAAAAAAATTGAGGCCACTAGAAAATGAACTGTACAGGAGGATTTGGATAAAGGAAGGTTGGACAGGGGAGCACGGAACCACAATTCTTAGTTAAGGGAGCCACTTTAGGGTTGGCAAGAGACTTGACCCTGGAGTGGCTCCCAGGACCCCATGGTGATGTCCCCAGTTAGTCCCTTGGGCAGCTGGGGATAGACAACCTGAAATGACCCTATCCTATGGCAATACTGACGAATATCTTGCATACCACCATAGAACCTTCATCTGGTGATGGATGGAGATAGAAACAGAGACCCACACTGGAGCACTGGTCTGAGCTCCCAAGGTCCCAATGAGGAGC
>NC_022030.1:65132203-65147458 GCF_000317375.1 Microtus ochrogaster
CTTTTTTTTTCCTTTTCTCAATAAAAAAAAATAAAATAAAATAAAAAATAAAATCAAATCAAAATCTCAAAAAAAAAAAAAAGAAAAAAAAAAGAAAATGAACTGTAAAACAGCCTGCACTCTCTGTCCAAAAGGACAGTAACCTAGAAAAGATTCCCTTGGGTTCTTTTCTGCAAGAGCACAACTAAATGATGCTACATTGACATTCAAGTCTAGCCATACACAAAGGACATTGAGCCTATATAGTTCATGATCCTAGAGAAGCTAAATAATGTGATCCCAAAGAAAAACATATATAGATCCACCTGGAAATTGGAAGCAGACAAGATCGCTGGGCAAAATTGGGAGCATGGGGGAGGGAGTGGAGTGGGAGGAAGGGGAAAGGAGGGGAGAGAAGAAAGAAGGGGAGGATTGGGTAGAGCTTGGGGGAGTGGGATGGTTGAGATGGAGGAAGGACGGATATGGGAGCAGGGAAGAAGATATCTTAATTAAGGGAGTCATTTTAGGGTTGGCAAGAGACTCGGCTCTAGAGGGGTTCCCAGGTTTCCACGGGGATGTCCCCAGCTAGGTCCTTGGGCAGTAGAAGAGAGGGTGCTTGAACTGGCCTTGTCCCATAGCCACACTGATGAATATCTTGGATATCACCATAGAACCTTCGTCTGGTGATGGATGGAGCTAGAGACAGAGACCCACATCAGAGCACTGGACTAAGCTCCCAATGTCCAATTGAAGAGCAGGAGGGAGAAGACGAGCAAGGAAGTCAGTACTGCAAGGGGTTGGTCCACCCACTGAGACAGTGTGACTGATCTACTGGGAGTTCACCAAGGCCAGCTGAACCGGGACTGAATGAGCATGTGATCAAACCGGACTCTCTGAATGTGGCTGACAATGGGGGCTGACTGAGAAGGCAATGATAATGGCACTGGGATTTGATTCTACTGCATGGTCTGGCTTTATGGGATCCTAGTCTGTTTGGACGCACACCTTCCTAGGCCTGGATGGAGGGGGGAGGGCCTTGGACTTCCAACAGAGCGGGGTACCCTGCCCTCTCTTAGGACTGGAGGGGTAGGGAAGAGGGTGAGGGAGGGAACGGGAGGGAAATGGGAGGAGATGGAAATTTTGAATGGTATTATTTATAAAGCAAAAAAAAAATTAAACAAAAAAAACACCAATAAGGGGACAATGAACTCAAGAGACAGTTGTCAAAGATTATAAGTGAGCAATAAATACAAGAAAAATCCTCTGAAAAAAAATTTGAGGCCACTAGAAAATGAACTATAAAACAGCCTGCACTCTCTGTCCAAAAGGACAGTAACCTAGAAAATATTCCCTTGGGTTCTTTTCTGCAAGAGCACAACTAAGTGACGCTACATTGACATTCAAGTTTTTATAAGTTGTCTCCTCTTCCCTTTGCCTTACACATAGATCGTCTATGTTCATAACATGAATAAATCCTATATGTTCACACATAATTACATATCTGTCCCAAAGTAGATCGTTCAAAAAAAAATGAGGGTGGTGGCAAATTGAGTACATTGGGAAGCTGAGGCAGAAAAATCAGGAGTTTTAGGCTAGTCTAGGCTACATAAGACTCAGCAGTGAAAGGAGGAAGAGAACTGGGGGAGAGAGAGAAAATGGAGAGGAGAAAGGCGTTGAGGAAGAAGAGAGCAGAGAAAAGGGAGGGAGAAAGAGAAAGAGGAGAGTATGCTACAGAAGAAAAGGACTTTCACATCATTCAAATCAGCAAACCCATTGAACTAACTTAAATAACCTTAGAAATTAAATAATACTTAGTAACATCTGTCCATAATCATCCTCAAACAATGAGCACAGCAATAAGGTTGTCAGCGCATCCCAGACAAGCAGGTGGAGCGTGCACAGACGAAGTCTCAGGCAGGGTGACTACAACCAGACATTGTTCTATTGTTTTACCACAAAAGAAGCACAACTGGTAACTTAAAAAAAAATCAAAATGACTGACATGGTAGAGTGTGACTAACAGGTCACACTAAAACATAATCTCAATCTCCCTTGTTCCCTCTCCCTGATTTGTTTTTTTGTTTGTTTGTTTGTTTGCTTTCTTGCTTACTTGCTATGTTTTGCTTTGTTTTTGGTGGAGTGAGGTGTTTGGGGATTATTTACTTGCTTGTTTTTAAGAAAGAAATATGGAACCATAGGCACATGCTACTGTACCCAGCTTTTTAAAAAGACAGTAGGTGAAGAGCCTAGGCCTTTAATTTCTACTATGTGTTTATTTCAGCCACTACTAGTTTCATAAATGAGTTGGTTCCCACAGACTACTGAGAAAATATTACACAGGGAACCAGAATTCTGACTTCAAACAATATGAAGACTGGCCCATCTCACATCTTTCTCTGAATGTAATCATATAAGAAGGATTCTAAAATCAGCATGATTCTACCCAACTATTTATTAAGAACTGTACTTTCCTGATATAATAGAGGCACAAATGTAATGGGAGTAACCAATCATCTTTTGGTTGGATTTAAAGCCCACTCCATGAGGCAGAACCCATAACCAACATTGTTAATAAGGCCATGAATTTAGACAGGTCCCAGGCTCTAGGAGAAAACCTACTACTAATACTCTCCTAAATGAATATAATAATGAAAAGACTCCTAAATGACATATTGCTATATTCACAGATCAGTATTTAACTCAACCCACATCAGAGAAGCTTTTTCTTGCAGTAGATGGTAATTAACAGAGAAACCCACAACTGGATAATGTGCAGAGGGTGAAAGACTTTGGAGAGCTCAGTCCTACCTAAATGGGCTGTCACTACCATATCCCTCCCCTCAAGGCTCAGGGATCTATGCAGGAGAGAAGTTGAAAAGTCTAAGAGCTAGAGGTGAAAGATGACTTCAAGGAAACAACATTTTCCAGACACAAAAAGACTGAAGACTAATGCACACATAAATTCATAGAGACTGTGACAGCATGCACAAGACCTGCATCAAGTTCAAGCCAGACACATTCTTAGCAAGAACACAGGCAAACAGGCACAAAGTCCCACCCCCGGCCAAGAAGCTATTTACAATTGATAGTTTCTGTAATGGGGAAAATAAATTTTATTCAATGGACTGACACTAGGTATGTATATAAACCATGCTCCAGTGCAGGTCTCATGCTCAGAAGTAGATGGCCAACACAAATTGGACTACATGTTTGGTTTTTTGGTAGGGATGACTTTTGCTTTGTTTTGTTTTGGTATTAAGGGTGTGTGTGTGTGTGTGTGTGTGTGTGTGTGTGTGTGTGTGTGTGTGTTTGACTTTAAGAAAGTCATGAAGCACAATGGGTAGGATAAAGGAGGAAAACAGGAGTTGAGGGAGGGGAAGGATATGACCAAAATATGGAAAAAAAATTTAGAAGAATTGTGCTCTGGTTCATACGTACAAAGATCAAGAAATCACCAACGGAAAGAAGAGATTAGTGGAAAGCAATAACCAGAATACAATAAAATTAGCTATATAATATATTTTTTAAATTTTACTTATAGTTCTGGGAATTGACCATAGACACACACTAGGCAAGCACTCTACCACTTTAGTCCAATACTGCTATACAGCACATTAAGAAACCAACCCAGTTAAACAATGTTTTAGATCACTATACTCAAGAAAAAACATTTGAGGCTGGGGAGATAGTTTAATCAGTTAAGTATCTGCTACACAAACACAAGGACCTGCATGTAAATATCCAAAACTCATTAAAAGCTAGATGTGGTAGCACAGACTTGTAACCCCAGGACTGACAGTGGGAAAAGGGGAGATAGAAAACAAGTAGATCCCTGAAGCATATTGGCCAGCCAGTCTAGTCAAATCAATGAGATTTGGGCTCCAGAGAAGAACAGCAACCATGAAAAGACATTTGACTTCAACCTAAATCTTCCAACACATCAGACCATTCTCACACACACACACACAGAGAGAGAGAGAGAGAGAGAGAGAGAGAGAGAGAGAGAGAGAGAGAGAGAATATTGAATATTACTATTTTAGGTATTACATTCACTTTTGAACTACAGAAGCAAAAAATGTTGCAATGGGATTTCATAATACATCAAGCCACTGAATATTGGGCAACTAGAACATAAGTATTTTAAAGTTTTTTCATTCTAGTCACTAATCTAAGACACATATGAATGAAACAAGGGCTAGTGAGATGACTCAGAGGATAAGTCTCCGATCCCACTGGGGAAGGACAGAACCAGTTTTCAAAGCTATCCTTTCACCCCCATATGCACACTGTGGTGAGTGAGCCCACACTCACACACACATACACACATAACAAAAATCAATTAAAAAAGAAAGAATAGACCAAAAGGCATAGTGGGCTACAGATCTTTATGAGCTCTCAAGATATAAAAACCTACACTTTCTTCATCCATTCTTCCATTGAATGGCATCTAGGTTGTTTCCAGGTTCTGGCTATAACAAACAATGCTGCTAGGAACATAGTTGAACAAACCGAAACACTGATTTCCAAAGTGGTTGCACAAGTTTGCATTCCCACCAGCAATGGATGAGGGTACCCCTTCCTCCACAGCCTCTCCAGCAAAGGCTATCATTGGTGTTTTTGATTTTAGCCATTCTGACAGGTGTAAGATGATATCTCAAAGTTGTTTTGATTTGCATTTCCCTGATTGCTAAGGAGGTAGAGCATGATCTTAAGTATCTTTTGGCCATTTGAACTTCTTCTGTTGAGAATTCTCTGTTCAGTTCCGTGCCCCATTTTTTAATTGGGTTAATTAGCATTTTAAAGTCTAGTCTCTTGAGTTCTTTATATATTTTGGAGATCAGACCTTTGTCTGTTGCAGGGTTGGTGACGATCTTCTCCCAGTCAGTAGAAAAAAAAAAAACCTATGAAATCTTGAAACTATCCATATTGCATAGTGGTTAGAGTCAAGGTACAGGCCTCACTGGAGACAATGGCTATTTCAGGTTCTGACTAGGACATAGACAAGATAAATCTTGAACATTCTGTCTTACTGGAACAACAAGGAAACTACTAAAAGATATGAGAATCTTGTCTAAAGGACTTGGAAATTATCATAAAAGGGTTCTCTGATGAGCCTTGGTGGACTGTAAGCATTTAAGCCACCTTTCCTATACAATCTACAAATCCGCATAATCAAACAGCTCATGAAGCAAAGTTCCTCATTGAAGAACTGCTTCAGTTAAATTCAGATAACATGAAAGAATCACTATTTTGTTACTGTCACTTGGATTCGGGAAATGATAATCGATGATTCCTAAAACCAAGAAGTCACAAACTGCTTTAGGAATCGAGAGTAAGAGTGAGAGAAGACAGAGACAGCAGTGAGAAGAGCAGGGTTCCTTTAACTGAGTTTGTTCTGTTGGTCTGTAATGCAGGGAGAACTCACTCTACTCTGTAAGGTCTGAAGCTGGCAGAACTGCATACTCCCCAGAGCTGGCTGAAGCTCTGCTACCTCCCCGAAGAACTATTTCTGAAAATTTCACTTTTTGAATCTTGGTCTGTCATCTTTAAAATGGGGACAAAACTATTCAATAATCATAAAGCTGTAAGAACTGAGATTGTTCTGAGGTGCCTGGAATTTGAAAGGCTTGAGTAAGTGAATGTTTTCATCATCATCTTAATAATAAACTCAACAATGAACTTAATTTCCTGTAGGAAGAAAGGAAAAGAAGGATCAAAATTAACTGCCATTCATAATGAATTCAGGTAACAGAAACCGAAATCTAGTAAAGGAGACATGCTTTGTCTTAAGGCCTGGAGAAGTCCAAGATGTGAAGGAGCATCCAGGAACAGCTGGAAATGGAGGTCTAGGGACTGGAGCACTGGGATCTAGATTTGTGATCATCTACCACAGTCTGGCAGTTAGCAGTGGTGCCCCAGGCTAAGTGTCAGCTGAAAAGAGAAGCAGAAAACAGTGCTATGGCACAACTCAAATAAAGAATCCAATAAGAGAAGTATAGAGAGTGAATATACATATAATTGTGAATATAGGGATTATAGTAAACACACAAACTGACAAATCTTCCCTGTGCTTTTTCATACATTAGCTGATCTAATCCACACAATGGGTGATACGGGGAGACCAATCTTGGCCACACCATTTCACTAAAGAGGAAAGATTCAGATATGTCCACCCCATAGTGTCAAGGACTGTGACATGAACTCAGGGTTAGGATTCTAAATCCAGCCAGCATGCTTGGTCCCAGACCTCCTAGAGACATCTCCTTCCTGAGTTAAAGACAAACAGATTTAGAATCAATTTCATACACTTAACTGTTGTTACTCACACTGACTGTGTGAAGCATTTGCCCATCCTGTTTGTGTGCAAACAATCAAAATTCAAAACCCAGTTCTTTGTCATATGCTCCTCTGCTAACCTCCCTCTCTGTGAAATGTCCTTTGGCCTTCCTCTGGCCACTGCTAGTCTCTGTCATTCCTTCACTGAAAGTGTTCTTGATCAGGCTACATCCCAGGTATTTGTACATTTCACTCTTCCACAAGATAGTAAATTAAGTCATATTCATTATTGCATCTCACAGAGGTTCCCACAATGGTTGCACATAAAACATGCTCAGTTGACTCTTGAATAAGACTTGAATTAACTATTTTAAAAATTATCAAAAAAGAGCAGGAATGAAAGAGCTACCATATAATTAGAGACACAAAATTAAAATGCATGTTGGCATGATGCTACACCGTGACCCTGCCAAGCCCTCAATGACAGGACACAACAGGAAAATAATCAACAGGTACTTCAAAATGGAAAAAACATACCACTGTGAGGCAAATATTTATAAATGTGAGGAAATGAAATTGAAAAACATTAAAATAAATACATTAGTTCCTAAAATAAATCAGGCCTTCGTGTTTATATTACAACTATGGTTTCCAATAGAGTCTCAAATGTAAATAGAAAAATCCATTGTTTCCCAATTTGAAAACAAATCTTAGCACAGAAACTCACAAATGTACAGACAAAGAAGAGAAAGTCTACATTGGGAGCAGCTTACAGGGCATTTTCTGTCCTTTTCAGAGTTGTAGAATACCTTTCTATCACTCAAAAATGGGAGGAATTATCTCCATTGAGAAAGTAAATTATATCAACTGCAAACAGCAAGTGAAACTCACCAGGATTAAGAGGAGGAACTGGTCACTTCAAAACTGGTGTGTGTTAGGTTTTTCTTCCCTTCCTCTTAAAATTAATATGCTGTATTTCAAGACTGAGGAGCAAACAGAAAAATTCCCTGTAACCAAAAAGATTCAAATGGAATCCTAAGTAAAGATACCAGGTAACATTTCCATTATGCTGGCTTACTCAAACTCCAGACAAAACATTTAACGGCTCTGTTTATTAATACAGAAAAACCCTTCTATGGATATAAGGGTCATCTTTTGAAAAGTGTAATGGTTTAAATTTTATAAAAAGAGCAAGTGTATTTCATGATAATTCAATTTCAGAGGGCGGGGAAGAGGAAGAGGAAAAAGAGGCAGACACTATGACATCCCCTTGAGCAGAGGAATGCTATCAATACAGCTTTTCTAAAGGACTCTCATGTACCACACCTCTATCCATATATGTGCAGTAACCAGGGCCACTGGGTCAGTGTCAGCTGAAGGCTCTGTGCCCAGGAGACAATTCCCTCTCAAACTGCATGTGAGCCTCTGCTTGGCTTTAATGCATGTCAACAAGTCCATCTAGGAGCTGCTCTTCTTTCTTTGCTACACTGACTGGGCTAAAGTGACAGTACTCAGTTACCACACATGTTTTAACACACTTCCAAATCTCTTAATGACATATTTGGGATGAAGAGTAATATATGATTCAGGAAATACCTTGGAGCCAAGAAAAGCAATTGGTATTTATTTCCACAAGGCAATAGGTCTCTTTCACTATAAAATACAACTATGGATCTATCATTTAAAACACATATTTATGGATATTCCTGAGGACATACATAGTATAAAATGATGGATCATCACATGGACCTTTTATCTAGTTACCAGAAACATAACTAACTATCTCCATCCATTCTTCTGCTGTTCAGGCCTCAAACCCTTGTCATCATTAATTAATCACTCAGTTGTTTGACGTCTCCCACCCACCACCCATCGCCCCTATACATTCCTCTCAACCCATCCCAGAATCCTGTCAGTTCTAAGTTCAATGACGCCAATCTTAGTCTCTGCCATCTCTCAGTCTCTACCATTAAAAAAAGTCTTCCTGCTCATTTTAAATCTACTCCCAACTCAAGGGTCAGAATAAGCCTAGTAAATACAAGTAACATTGCATCAATTCCCCTTCATAACCCTTCTAAGCCTTCACACCAGTCAGAGACAGAGGCCAAATTTTAACAATGATGCAAAGGCCCTGACTAATATATTACTCTCACTCCATCCCACTTATCTGTTCATCCTCACCCAGGAACTCTCTCTCTCTCTTAGTCTCTTTGCTATTCCTTGACACACTATGGATGTACCAAATGTTTCCCAAGATCTCCAAAAGGAGTCCCTCACATCCTGTAGTTGTTACTACTCCGTTACCTTCTTGACCCACATTATGAAGAAATTCCACTCTCATCCCACAATTCACATTCCTCATATTTTTCTGCCTCTTTAGCACTTACCACTTATTGAGAATGCCACAAGACTGTCTTATTCAATGTCATTATATCCTCCCCAATGAAACACAAGCTCTATGACTAATTTTCCCTTATTTGCTCATTTCTATATACCCACCACTTATAATAACACCAAGTACAAAGTAGGTATGCAATACCTATTTGTTGAATAAATAAATCTTGATGTCATAAAATCCAAATGATACTTATCTAATAAATTTAGTAAGAATTTACCAATCTCCGCACCCGAATACAGATAAAACCATTGTGCAAATATAATACATAACTGTTGCTACAATTTTCAACACTCACTTCCAATACCAAAAAAAAAAAAAAAAACCTCTTGCCAATTTCTGATGGGCCAATGTAATGCCAAAATTACCGCACATCCTACTTGCAAAGTGGCTCTGCCCCAGCAGGTCTCTCCCCAAAGTATGAAAGAGCTCAGAGGAAAACCTTCAACCCTACAAGAAGGACCTGCAGCAAGATAGATGACTTAGAAGCTCACTGCCTATTTTAAATGCCCATAATATCAAAAGATTGTTTGAAACTTTCTGTAAGTTACAAGTATGGTATATATATATATGTTGTAAAGTAAGGTCTTACTCAACAAGATATCCTTATCTTATACTTGAATAATTAAGACCTTAAATACTTTAGACAATATTAAACTGCAAATCAGTAGAAGATCCAGATACCTGCCTAGATACTGTCTCCATCCTGCTGAAAGACCCCCAGTGTTGGGAGACTCTCACTCAAGTCTTGGGATAACACGACCCTCCAGTAACTCACAAGAGACTGTCCTTGCTGCAATCACACGAGGTTTATTTGACAGGGCAGGAACTAGTGCTTTACATTACCCTAGTGAAATCAATCTTTATCCCAGAGCATCTCTAAAGGCTGCATCACACTCTGAAGATCCCTGTGCACTCTTAGCTGCCTGGTTAGTGATAGTAAGAGGGTCTTATCACAATAGGAAAAAATAACGAGAGCTATATGTAATACTTCCTAAACAATTCTGACATACAAAAAAACTTTTATTGGCATCTATTAATTGTATAAAATAATAAGATTCATTATGATATCTTGATATATGTATATAATATACTTTAATCACATTTGCCCCTTGTTACCCACTCTTGCTCCCCCATACATTGGTCCCCTTAGTCTTCCCAAATAGTTCTGCGTTGACATGTGTGTGTTTGTGTCTAGATTCTGAATATGAGAGAAAATGTTTAGTATTTGTCTTTCCATGTCTCACTTATTTCCCGTAATACAAGTACCTCCAATTCCCTTCCATTATGTATACATACCTAACACTGAGTTGGGCATAGTAACACACACCTTTAATCCCAGTACTCAGGAGGCATAGGCAGGCAAATCTCTGTGAATCTGAGGTCAGCCTGGTCTACACTGAGAATTCCAGGACAGTCACAACATACAGAGAGGCCCTGTCTCAAAAAAAAATGTATATCTACATGCTACATCCATGCATGTCTTCACAGGACCTTACTGGAGCAGTGAAGAAATGAAAAAAAAACAGACAGATGGCACATAGACAGAAAGTTGGGGTCAGGTGGTCTGGGTTCAGAGCTGGGAAAATTGCAGTCCCATCCCTACCCAATGAAGATCAGCATGTTTATTAAATAGAGTTGAACAGAGAGGTGGGAATAATTGCATACAACTTGTCTTATCTACCTTTCTATTGCTGTGACAAAACACAACGACCAAGGCAACTAATAAAAGAAAGCATTTAATTTGGGACTTATGGTTGGTTACAAGGGATCAGAATCTGTATTAGGTCAGGGTTATCTAGAGAAACAGAACTGAAACAATGGGACGTGTGTGTGTGTGTGTGTGTGTGTGTGTGTGTGTGTGTGTGTGTGTGCGCGCGCGCGCACGCGCACATGTATATCCATATACATGTATATGTATATGTATATGTAAAGGGGATTTATTAGAATGGCTTACAGACTGTGGTCCAACTAGTATAATAATGACTGTTTACCAACAGAAGGTCCAAGAATCCAGTAGTTGTTCAATCCAAGAGGCTGGATGACTCAGCTAGTCTTCACTATACACTGGAATCCCACAGAAAGAGACTCTAATGCCAGTAAAGGGATAGACTTGCCAGCACGAGGGAGAACAAGCAGGAAATGAAAGCAAGCTTCTGTCTTCCATGTTCTTTAATAGGCTGCCAGCAGAAGGTGTGGCCCAGATTAAAGGTGGATCTTCCCACATCAGAATATCTGGATTAAAAGTGGGTTTTCCCACTTCAAATGACTTAAATAAAAAAAATTCCTCACATGTGTACCCAGCCTAGTTTCTTGTTAGTTCCAGATGTTGCCAAGTTGACAACCAGAATAGCCAGCACAGAGTCCATGGTCATCATGGTGAGGAGCATGGAAGCCAGCAAGCAGGCAAGCTGGCACTAGAGCAGTAGCTGAGAGTTCATTCACATCTTAACCCACAAACAGGAGGCAGAGAGAGTTAACTGAATGTGTGTGGGTTTTGAAACCTCAAAGCCCAAACCCAGGGACAGACTTCCTCCAACAAGGCTATACATCCTAATGCTTCTCAGTTTCATCAACTGGGAAGCAAACATTCAAATATACAAGCTTATGGAGGCCATTCTCATTCAAACCACCACACAGCTGAGCAAGGAAATGGGGTTATTTACACACAGATAAACAAGGAAGCGGGATTTATGGGACTGTACAAGCAGTCTCTGTAAGGGAGCAGGCTGTAAACATCTGAGAGGAGAAAGTTATGGTGGTCGTTTTCCACATGCACTAACAACATTCACACTCAGTCCACTGAGGAAGGCCTTGCCATTCTCCTCTGAGCCTCACCCTGGAGGGTTGGGGGAGATTTTGTCATTGTCCCATGGGTCTGGGACTTTAGGGTCCTTGTCATGGCCATACCCATGTCAACAACACACATTCACTGAGGACTTCACTCACTCAGGGCTTTGTCTACTCTCCATAAATACATTTCCTTTCGTATTTATCTCTTAATGGACACCAAGACTGATGCCACAACTTGGCTATTATGATAGGTGCTACAATAACCATGGATGTACTAGTATCTATCTCTATAGGAAGCTGACTTAGATGCCTTTATGTATATACACAGGAATGCTATAGTTGCATCACACCATAGTTCTCCTTAGTTTCTTTCAGGAACATTCTTAACTGGTTTCTATAGTAACTGGCCTAATTTGAAATTATTTTACTCCTGAATCCTCTCCTGTTGTTTCATTACCTGATAATGGCCATAACATTTTTACTAAAACAACATAGAATATCAACATAATCTTGACTTTCATTTATCAGATTAATAACAAATTTTCACTCTATTTGTTGGTCATTATCTTCCTCTTTTGGGAACTGTCTATTACAGTCGCTTGTCAAATTATGGAATAGATTACTTGTTTTTTTAAAAAAAATTCTTTATGTAATCTGGACATTATTCCTCTTTCAAATGAACACTTGGCAAAAAGGCAAAATCCTTTGCATCATAGAATGTTTCTTTACTTTGGTAACTGTCCCTCTGCTATGAACAAGCTTTAAAGTTTATTTATAATTGTGTGTATGTTCTGTGCGTGTGCATGATGTGTGGATGTGCTTACACATGTAGAGCTCAGAAGTCAACTCTGGAGTTGGTTATTTAAAAACATAGTATACATCAAAAATTACATGTCATCCTTATGCTGGGGCCATGCTAATCTCTGTATTGTTCTAATTTTAGAATACAGAGATGACAAAGTGAGTACATACAGATTTTTTTCATTTAATGAAATTTTGTTCATTCTTGCCACTATTAAAATTTTTGAGCCTGTTTAGAAATTCATTGCCTCTGCTCATATGTTCATTTTCCTTATATTACTCTCTAATAGTTTTAAATTTTCAGATCCTACATTAGAGACATTCAACCATTTTGAATTGACTTTTGTGCAGGTTGAGAGATAAGGATCTAGCTTTGGTTGTCTACACGTGGATATCCTGTTTTTCCAGCACCACTTATTAAGAATGATGTCTTTAATGTATATTTACAGCACCTTTCTCAAGAATAAGATGGTTAATTGTCCTTGGTTGCTTCCCAGAACTTGATACTAAGACCCTGTTGTTGAAAATACCATAAACCTCAGTCAGACACAGGACTTGAAGGAATCAAGCTCGCACTGACCAGGAAACCTCCTCCCTGCAAGCAAGCTCTCCTAGTATCAGAAAGTGCTATGAAAGCTGCCGGTGGAGTAAATTGATGGATGTTCCCACCCCGTGTAAAGCCTGTAAACCACAACAGCCAGCCCAGCAAGATGCCACAAATGGTACAACGGTGGCACTAACAACTGTCTAACTGGACTAAAGCAAGGCAAGAGGAAAGTCGTGCCTGGTCCTGTAAACCTAGCCAAAAACTCATGGCTCATAGAGAGATCATTGACCCTAGAAGATAACTTATTATTGTCATTTCTCTAAATCAATTAGCTACCAAATGTATTTTAAATACGTATGCTTCCACTCATAGGTAAATGTAGCTCTCACTACTCATAGATGCTTCTTTTTTGCAACAAAGGCTACTACTGAGAGACATTGGAGGTCCAAATGCATACAGTAAGCGACTATGGGGTGCCAAGCCCAACTGGTACTTCTATAACACACCCTATAACTAAAGCTCAGGAAACATCAGTAAAGAGGGACAATTATGAGCCAGGGGCTAGAGAGATAACTCAGCAGTTCAGAGCAGATACTGCTCTTACAGAGGATCCAACTTTGGTTCCTAACACAGACACACCAGGAGGACCACAACTTCATCTTGTTCTGGTTGAGTTCTTATCAACCTGAAAAAAGCTGAGGTCATCTGAAAAGACATCACAACTGAGAAAATGCCTCCATAAGGCTGGCCTATAGAAAAGCCTGTAGGCCATTTTCGTAATTGATGATTGATATGCTAGGGACCATTCCACTGTGGGTAGTGCTGTCCCTGGGCAAGTGGTCCTGGGGTGTATGAGAAAGTGAACTGAGCAAGTCAGTAAGCAACACTCCTCCGTGACCTCTGCATCAGTTCCTACCTTCAGGTTCCTGTCCTGACTTCCTGGATGATGCGCTACAAGTTGTAAGATGAAATAAACCCTTTTCTCTTCAAATCGCTTTTGGTTATGGTGTTTTATCACAGTAATAGAAACCCTAAGACACACCTATAGCTCCAGTTCCAGGGGATCGAAAGCCCTCTTCTGGCCTCCATGGGCTCACTGTACTCACATGCACACAAACACATGCACACACACTATACAAGTTTTAAAGCATTTTTTTTAATTTTTAAGAGTCAGAAGACTGGGTCACCTGCTTCAAGATGGTATCTTCTAGACATGACAGGAATGCTATACTCATTAAACCTTAACAATATGGTTACCGGCGCAAGACCTAAACACTAACCACACCAGTCATCATGGCAAAATGGACTAGGTAAAACTTCACAAGGCCTCACCCCTAGATGAAGAGCTACAGACAATCAATACCTAATTTGAGAAGAATCCTTTTTCTCTAGAGACAAATCCTTTTATAGGTTATTCAGTCCTAAGTAATCAGCTCTAAATACATTTACATATGGGCCATATTAACTGGACTCTTAATAGGGTGTCCGGGGATGACAGTAACAATTCAGAAAGTTCATGAATAAGAGAGAGACGAGAGAGTACAGGAGTCAGGAGAGGAAGTATGAATGATATATATTTGTGTATGAAAGCCTCAAGTTTTTTAAAGAATAGGAAAGTGGCTCAATTCCATGGTCTGTCTATATAGACATGTATGTCTACCATATTAATTTAGTTACTGTAGCCCTGTAGAATAATTTCAAGTCACATTTTGTGATGCCTCTAGCATAGCTCCTTTTTTAAGAACTGTTTGGGTATTCAGGGTGTTTTATGTTCTGTGTGGATTTTAGGATTCTTTTACTATTTCCATGAAGAATGCTATAGGAATAGGAGTATGGATGGCATTGACTCTATGCCCTACTTTAGGTAAAAATGATTACTTTAACAATATTAATTCTGCTAATCCATGAATGTGGGAGGTCTTTCCATTTTCTATTGGTTGCAATTTCTTTCCTTGGTATTTAAATCAAATTTATTTTAGAAGTCTTTCACCTCTTTGGTTAAGTTTATTCCTAGTTAGGGTTTTTGTTTTGAGAACACTGTGAGTAGAAATGTTTTCATGATTTCTTTCTCAGCAATATTCACTGTTGGTTATATAGAAGAACTAATCAACTTTCGTAAGTTGATTTTGTATCCTGTAACTCTTCTGAAAGGGCTTATCAGACCTAAGAATCTCCTTGCCAGAGTGTTTAGACTATACTGACAAATGCTTTTTTCCTATTTGCATCCCTTTAGTCTCATTCTCTAAGAAATTAAGCACTATATTAAATAAAAGAGAAAAGAGTGAAAATCCCCTTCTCATTCCTCCTTTTAGAAGAAATACTTTCAGGTTCTACCACTGAATATAATGATGATAATAAGCTTGTCATATGATGGAGGAAGGTCATTGGTTAATTAAATAAAGAAGCTGCTTGCCCTGATAGGTTAAAACATAGGTGGGAGGAGTAAACAGAACAGAACGCTGGG
>NC_022030.1:65147593-65163650 GCF_000317375.1 Microtus ochrogaster
GGGCTACAGCAGATTATTAGAGATGGGGTAGTCCAGGTGCGAGAGTTAGCCTAGAAGAGGCTAGATAGAAATGGGCCAAGCAGTGATTAAAATAATACAGTGTCCGTGTAATTATTTCGTGGCATAAGCTAGCCAGGCGGCCGGGGTGCGGCTGGGGTGCTGGGGACGCAGCCCCGCCGCTCCTATTACAACAGTCATATACAGGCTTTATTAAGTTAAGATACGATTCTTCAGGACACAGTTTCTATAATAATTTATCGTGAAGGGGTTTTAAGCTTTGTCAATGGCTTCTCCTATACTTACTGAAGTAGTCATGTAATTCATGACCTTTATGCATCTTCTCACATGCTGCATTACATTCACTGATTTGTATATGTTGAACTATATTTTCATTCCTGCCATAAAAACTGATTGTGGTATATGATCCTTTCAATGTGTTGTTCCCTTAATTTGGCAAGTATTTCACTGAGAATTTTTATATTTATGACCACCAAAGATACCAGCCTAGCTTTTTTCTTACTATGTCTATGGGGATTTGAATGTAATTGGCTCCCTAAAGCTCATAGGGAGTAGCACTATTAGGAGGTGTGACTGTTAGACTAGGTATGACTTTGTTGGAGAAAGTGTGTAATTGTGGGGATGGGCTTTGAGGTCTCATATATGCTCAAGCCATGCCCAGTATCTCAGACCACTTCCTGCAGCCTGCAGGTCAAGATGTAGGACTCTCAGTTCCTTCTTCAGCATACATGCCTGTATGTGGTCATGTTGCATCATGATGATAATGGACTAAACCTCTGAAAATGTAAGCCACCCAATTAAATATTTTTCCTTTATAAGAATTGCCATGGTCATGGTGTCTCTTCATAGATAAAAACCCTAACTAAAACAATGTCCTTATCCAGCTTCGATATCAGGATAACACTGGCACTGCACACTGAATCCAGATGCATTCCTTCCTTTCTGTTTTATAGACTGGTTTGAGGAGTTTAGGAGTTAGTTCATCCCTAAGATTTAGGAGTCTAGCAGACAGTCCATCTAGTTGTGGGTTTTTCTTAGAGATTCTTCAGAACTGCTTCAGTCTCACTGCTCATTGTAGATGAGGTAATGTTGCTTACATCCTCGAGATACAATTTTAGTAGGTCATATGTCTTAAGAATTTGCCCATTCCTTCTATATTTTCCAGTTTATTGGACTGCTGAGTTCCCAAAATATTATCTAATAATATTCTGAATTTCCATGATACCATTTTAATGTCCCCCCTTTCAGCTCTAATTTCATTAATTTGGGCCTTCTCTTTCTTTCGTTTACTTTGGCTAACAGTCTGTCAATCCTGTTTCTCTCTTCAAAGAGCCACCTCCTTGTTCCATTGATCTTTTGTATTTTCTTTTATTCTCCATTTCATTCATTTTAACCCTGATCTTTATTTCTTTCCACATACTAATTTGGGACTTGGCTTGTATGTATTTTTCTAAGACCTTAAGGTTTATCATTAAGTAATTTATTTGAGTTTTCTCTGATTTTTAATATAAGCACAGATAGCTATAAACTTTCGTTTCAGAAATACCTTGGAAATATCCCAAAGTCTCTAACAACTTGTGTTTTCATTTTCATTTGATTCTAGGAATTTTCAAATTTCCTTCCTGATTTCTTAAGTGATTCACTGACATTTAAAAGTGTATTGTTCAATATCCATGTACTTGTAGTTTCTGTGGTTTCTCTTGCTATTGACTTCTAGTTTATTCCATATGTTGTGATAAAATCAAAATTATTTTGGTTTCTTTGTCTCTGTTAAGACTTGCTTTCAGGGCTTAAAATGTGGTCCATTTTGGACAAAGCATTATGAACTGCTAAGAATAATACATATTCCATATATATTGGATATAACAATAATAATAATAATAATAATAGATATCTACAGATATCTCAGAAGTCCATTTGACCTATGGTGAAGTTTAACTCTGATTTTTTTTATTTATTTGGATAATCAATATATTAATGAGAGTAGAGTATTGAAGCCATTGTTATTATTGTATCTGGACCTACTTGTCCATTTATGTCCCATACTGTTTATTTTATGAAATTTGGTACATCAATATTTGGAGTATATATTTTTCAATTGTTACATCTCCCTTATGGATTGCTTCCTTTAAAAATATGCAATGATCTTCTAATTTTGGCTTGATGACTGCTTTGTCAAATATAAGTATACTATTCTTGATTTATTTTGGATTCCATTTGTTTGGAATGCCATTTTCTATCCTTTCTACTTAGAATTTCTGTGTTTTGGATAGAGGGGTGAGTTTTTTGCAGAAAACAAATGCCTGGGTTTTGTTTTATTTTAAATTCATTCAGTCAGTCTGCATCTTTTAGTTGAAGGGTTATGACCACTTATATTTAGGTTTATTATTAAGTATGTACCAAGTTCACCCTTCCTTACCTTAGAGGTTTATTGGTTTTATAAGTTGAAAATGATTGGTTCTTTCCTACTTCCCACTGTTTATTCTCCTGGTAAGAAGTACTTTCTTTTCCAAAGTCCTCATACTTTGTATATTCTTTCTTCTACTTACATATGATAAACCTTTAAACATTTTCAGACATGCAGGGTTAGTGGCCATGAATTGTTTTAGTTTATGCTTATCACGAAGGGTCATTATTTATCCTATGACTGTAAAGGATAACTTCTGGCTATAGTAGTCATGATTGGCAGTTATTTTGTTTCAGGACTTGAAATAATAAGCCCATAGTCTTGAAGTCTTTAGAATATCTGTTTATAAGTTTGCTACTATCTTAAAAGATTTACTTTTGTAAGTTATCTAACACTTCTTTCTTATAGCTTTCAGTACTGTTTGTCCTGTATTTTTCTTCATTTACTTATTATACTTATTTATTATTTATTGTGTGTTCATGGCGAGCATGAGAGGATAGAGGATGGCTTTAGGGAACTGGTTCTCCCTCTCCTCAGTCATATGGGTTCTAGTGATCAAACTCTGGTCATCAAACTTGACAACAAGCATCTTTATCCACTGAGCAATTTCACAGCCCCTGTTCTTTATTTTTTATACATTAACCACAATATGGCATGGAAAGTTTCTTTTCTAGGCATGTCTTTTAAGGATCTAGATGCCTTGTACACTTGGATGTCCTCTGATTTACTAGATTTTGGGGTATTTTCTGCTATAATTATATTAAGATTTTTGTCTTTAGTCTATGTCTCATTATGATGGGTTGAATAGTAAATAGTCCCCATATACTCAAATATTTGAATGTTTGGTCATTAGGGAGTGACAATACTTAAAAGAGATTAAGAGTGGGTATGGCTTTGTTGGAGGAATTTTGTCACTGGGGGTGGGCTTTGGGATTTCAGAAGCTCAAGGCAAGTCTAGGGGCACTCTCTATTCTTTCTGCCCATGCATTCAGATGTATCTCAGTTCCTTCTCCAGCATCATGTCCACTTGCATGTCACCATGCTTCTTGCCATGCTGATAATGAACTAAACCTCTGAACCTACGAGTCAGCCCCAATTAAATACTTTTCTTTATAAGAGTTGTCGTGGACATGGTGTTTCTTAGTCAGCAACAGAACACTGACTAAGACACTCAGTTTTCTTTCTTCTACACCAAATTTATAGTTTCATCTTTTAAACATGCCCCAAAGGTCTTAGACATATGGTTAGCAGAGTGTGTGTGTGTGTGTGTGTGTGTGTGTGTGTGTGTGTGTGAGAGAGAGAGAGAGAGAGAGAGAGAGAGAGAGAGAGAGAGATCTAATTATAACTACTCATCTTTAGTCTCCACCCCTGACATTTTTTCTTGTACCTAGTCTATTGTACTATTGAATGCTTGCTAATAAGTTTTAAATTTTGACTTAATATGCTTTAATTTCCAAGTTTATAGTGTTATTGTTATTTTTTTCCAAGCTCTCTATCTCTTTGTTCTTTTTTATCCAAGTTCTTGAATTTCTTGTCAAGGTCTTAAATTTACTTACTTACCCCCAATTCATCTGTTTTATTTGAATCCTCTCTAAGGTCACGGGTGATTTCTTTCCATTTTTAAAATTTTTATTATTTTACAAATATGAATCTTTTATCCACATGTGCATGTCTGGTACCAGCAGAGGCCGGAAGAGGGCATAAGGTGTTAACTAGAGTTCATAGACAATTCTGAGCTACCATGTGAGTGCTGGGAATTGAACCCATGTTCTCTGTAAGAGCAGCTAGTGCTCTTAACTGCTGAGCCATCTCTTCAGCTTCACTGCTAATTTTCAAGCAATACTGTAATTCTTTGACATTTCAACCATTCTGTCCTTTTGGATTCAGCTACTGAAGGATTGTGAACTTTTGGGAGGTCATATTGTTTTTCATATTTCTTGAGTTTCTCAGTTGTAATTTATACATCTGCTGAAATAAGTATCTCTTCTGGCATTATTTAGGGTGTTCTTAGTGAGCGGCTTTCTATTGAAAGATCAACCCCAATACCATACAGTGAAGAGAAAAAGAACAGCTATTCCAGCAACAACACCAAAACAAACCACATAAAGCCAATGTCTACATCTTTAATAATCATGAAATATGAAAATAAAAAATAGCATAGAATAGACTATTAAGTTAAAACTTATGGAAGCAAATGTAGTAATAATGAATAAATGAAATAAGAAAGACAAAAATAATAAAGAAGTAGGGTTCATTGAAAGTAAAGAAAAAGAAGGAAGTGAGAAAAGGGGAAAAGAAAAAGAGATAAAAATCCCATTAGAAAATAAATATGACCATCCTGAGAGATGACTCAGTAGTTAAGAGCACTCGTTGCCTGATTGCCCTTCCTTCCTTCCTTCCTTCCTTCCTTCCTTCCTTCCTTCCTTCCTTCCAGAGGTCCCGAGTTCGATTCCCAGCACCCGCTTGGTGGCTCATGGCTATCTGTCCTGAGGTCTGGCGCCCTCTTGTGGGAAAAGAGCCGGGCAGTAGTGGCGCATGAGGCAAGTGGATCTCTGTGAGTTCGAAACCAGCCTGGTCTACAAGAGCTAGGTCTAGGACAGCCAGGACTGTTACATTGAGAAATTTTGTCTCAAAAACAAACAAAAAGAGAGTAAATATAGAAATAAAATTAGATGAAGGTAAAAATAAAACTAAAAACAAAAGATCTTTAAAAAATAAAAAAGCATAATACAGTAGAAAGAATGAAGACTTTAAATGACAAAATCAGAGAAGTTTATTTCTAGGTCCTCTAAGGCTGGAATCTTCTGGATGAGGGTCAGGTAATGAAATGGAGTTCAAGACTCTTGCAGTGTTTCTAACCTTCAGGCTGGTGCTGAATGTGGACTAAGAATCAGGTCAGTCAAGGTCAACTGTTAGCTTAAGGGCTGCAATCATGGTAGAAGTTTTCATTCTTTGCATAAAGGAATTTACTCTGGGCCTGTGGACTCTGAGCCACACAAGTTCCTACTAGATCTAGAGCTACCTCGCCAATTCCCCCCCCCCATATGTGCCCAAGGGCAACGGATGTCCATGCTAAGAGTCTTCCAAGGGTGCTAAAGTGTGAAGGAAGTAAACCGAATATTGGGTTCTACATGTGAACAGGAGAACTGGGGGAACTAGCACTCTGCCGGCCAGTTTCAGCCTGTTTAGATCCCATGCAGAAGGGAGTAGGCAGGGGAAACAGAGGGATCTGCCAACCAGGGCACACAAGTCTTAGCACTACCCTGCATGGAACCACATGCAGAAAGGAAGCAGTTCTGGAGACCAAGCAATCCTCCAGTCTATGACTCAGAATTCCTAGCGACAGGGATGGGGACACTGATCATGGAACCATTTACGCTGAGCCCTCTGCTAACTACATTTCTCAGTCAGATCATGTTCAACTTGCCCTAACTGTCTCTCTCCTACCTAGACACTGCACCAGGTGGACCCAGGCTCAGATTGTAACAGTCCTTGCTTTCAAGTTCCCAAGAAGCTGACTCTCAATAGGTGCTCTCTTATTCAAGAGTTTACACTGCTAACTATTTAGTGTGTGTGTGTGTGTGTGTGTGTGCGTGCGTGCGTGCGTGCGTGCATGCGTGCGTGCGTGTGTGTGTGTGTGTGTGTACACACCACAGTGCACATGTGGAGGTCAGAGACAACATGAAGCTGGTTCTCTTCTTCCTACAAGCAGGTTCAAGAGACTTTTAAACCAAATCTCCCACTGGAATTAGGGCTCGCAAGAGCTATGGGCTTTCTGCAGAAGCTAGCATACCAGCAGGTCATCACCAGTGCTGACACCCTCCCTTATAATTGTAGCTTCAGGTGCCGTTGAAGCTGAAAAGGCTTTCTACTTTTTCTGCATAATCTCTACTTATTTGGGCTTTTCTGAATTTTATATCATCTCTTTCTGACTACCAATGCCTTTTCTCTCTTTGGAATATAATTTGCCCTTTCTTACTCTGAGCCTTCCTTACGATGTGAAACAGAAAGCTTCTGATCTACTGCCATAACCTAGAAATCAGGTGCATTTTAAAGTAACTATTGATACATGTGAAAACAAATCACTCCCATCAGATTAAGGGTCTCAACTGATATTTCTAGGGTTTGCTTTCTGACTCTAGCATATGTGTGCACACGCGCACACGTGCACATCATAAGGGGCGGAAGTGTCAGTCATGCTCAGTTTTCTTTAATATTAGCTCTCTATTGACACAGCAGGTGGCCTGTCTTCACAGAGAAGGGTGAAGGAGACAAACATAAGTAGTTTCAGATTATGTTCATCTTCTTAGCTAACCCAGCAGAAGAAATGAATCTCTCACTAAAGTACTCTGCAAGAACCCCAAGGTCAGGTTCTTTGGGGCTGATATGGGTCACATGTCCATTCTTGCACCAATGACCAGAGCAGAGAATTAAACTAGAATAACTAGACCATCATTTCATAAAATTTTTCATCTTGCAATATCTTGAACTCAAGACATTTTTATGTGACACTAGTTATATAGTATAAGATAGGTTTAAAACTTTTAAAATACCAATAAAATAGCATAAATCATTTTTCTTTTTCTGAGTTTTTTTGAGAGAGGATTTTACTCCACAGCTCAGGCTCCCTACAACTCACTACGTAGACCAGGTTGCTTCAAACATTCAACAATCAACCTGCTTAAGCCTCCAGAAAGCTAGGATTACAGGCTTCAGTCATCACAATTGGCATGAAATTTATTTTAAAACAATTCTTGGGTGTTCATATAACTTTATCATTTATTAAAGCCTTAATAAAGTTTTAATATGGGTACATTCATTTTATAAAAAGAATTATATTTTGGATGAATATTTGATACTACAGGACATACTAATAAAATACATACATAAAAGTTCAACATTTTTTAGAGTTGATCAATTTCTTCATTTTATAGTTATCAATAGTGAGAATAATACTCAGTAATATATATTATAAATGATAAAAGTATGTTTAGGGGCAATATAAAAATTATTGACAATTATGAACTAATTGTCAAGCAAAATTCATTTAGTAGTTTTTTGTGAAACTTGTCTGTAAGTCAAACAACAATTTTTTAAAAATCAAACATTCTAACATTATCCAACTCAAAGATATACTAATTTTAATACTTCTATGTTGAGGAATGACAGTAGGAAAATATTAAAGGTCTTCATTTTCTAACATTAAGACATTATGTTTCTAAAAAGGAGTAAACTTCTTACATACAGATAAAAATACAATTTATAATAAACAGTAACCTCATACTTGAGGCAAGCTGTTCCCACCAGCGTCCACTGCTGTGTGGCATGACAGCACGTGCAGGACAAAGAGCAAATGATATGTGTCCAGAACTAAGCTTTCACTGAAGTCGTACGATGAAACACTAGTCAACACTGCCACAAACACTTGGAACTCAATAAGGGGCTTTTAATTAATTTTTGGTTGTTGTGGGTTCTAAAACATTTTACTCTCACCAAGTTTTTTATAGCTGTCCCATCAGCTATAAGACCTACACAGAGACTAGATTGACACTGGCCTATGTCAGAGGAATATGAACAATGTGTGCCTCCTTGTAAAGAAAAAAGATCTAAGTCTCCTTAGAAATGACAAAACTAGTATTCTTTTTAAAGAAAATTCTGTGTTTTTATTTCTGAAAGTCTACTGATAGGGCTGTAAATGTTTGCTTGAATCAACTATTACTCCTTTTAGAATCACAACGATTTTTTACACAGAATCAAAACAGGAATATAATACTACCCATGAAAGAAAATAACCTAAATGTTTTGATAACTTGTCAACTAAAATAAAGATCATTTACATCTAAGGTTTTTACTTATATAGAGACTTAAGTAGTATCTAACCTCAATTTCTCTCACATCAATCATACCAACCTGCAGCAAATGCATTTCACATCTCAAGGATATATTTCAATATCCTGGAACTCACTGAAAAATAAATTTAATCCGCAGACCATTTCTGAAAATCAGATAGTTATAGTAAAAAGTATCTGAGGACAAGAGAACATCAGACACTGAAACAAGAGCCATATTCCAGGTTGGGCATATTCCATATGGTTGATCTCTACTAAGAGACTAAGAATAATTAGTGGGGATAGTGGGGCTAGGGCAATGGCTCAGTCAGCAAAATGCCTGCCATGTAACCATGAGCAGAGGAGTTTGATCCTTGCACCCACATAAAAAAAAAAAAAGCTAGGCATGATGGCATATGCCTATAATCTGGGACTGCGAAGGCAGAGACAAGTAAATCCCTGGGCCTCACTTACTGACTAATCTACCCTAATCAGTGGGACCCATGTCCCAGTAAGAGACCCTGTCTCAAAAAACAAAAAGAAACATCAAAGTGGGTGGCTCCTAGGTAATAAAGAAAAATGTTTGACTTCTGGTCTACACACACACACACACACACACACACACACACACACACACTCATGAATAATTACCTGGGCTGGGGGTTTAGACAAAAAAAACCAAGCCGGGCGGTGGTGGCGCACGCCTTTAATCCCAGCACTCGGGAGACAGAGGCAGGCGGATCTCTGTGAGTTCAAGACCAGCCTGGTCTACAAGAGCTAGTTCCAGGACAGGCTCCAAAACCACAGAGAAATCCTGTCTCGAAAAACCAAAAAAAAAAAAAAATTTTTTTTTTCAAGAAAAGAGGGTATTACCAGAGACACAATGCCCTATTTCATGTTGCTAAGAGTCAATGCATGAGTAAAATGTCAGAATGAACTAAAAAGAAACCCTATCTACCAGGTAAACAGTAGTATGATAGATAGATAGATAGATAGATAGATAGATAGATAGATAGATAGATAGATAGATAGATAGATAAAACCACTTGGAGTAAATTAACTAAGGAAGCAAAGAATCCTACAAAGAAAACTTTAAAACTCTAGAAAAATCGAAGAAGGCCCTAGAAAATAGAAAGACCTCCCATGATCATAGATTGGTAGGTTCAATTCTATGAAAATGACCATCTTACCAAAAACAATATACAGAGTCAACGCAATCTAATCAAAATCTCCATGCCATTCTTCACAGAAATACATATTAGGTAATAAAATCCAGACTTCTCGTGTCAGAGAAAGGAGATGTAAATGGAAAACTAGAACAAACTCTATGGTGTTTTACTGGAATTAGAGATATTTCATAGACATAAATTTTAATGGATAGAGGGTGTGTGTGTGTGTGTGTGTGTGTGTGTGTGTGTGTGTGTGTGTGTGTGTGTTTACTGGTTCTTGTTCACTAAGAGGTCTTCATACAATCTGCATTTCTGTGCTAAAAGGAAACAGGTTTTCTTGGGAAAAGATTAATTCCAGTGAAAGCACTATGTAACAGATCCATTGCAATTTAAACTAAATAAATAATGGTAAGAAATTACCTCTCAGCAAGTAATAAGAACAACTAATTATGCCTCTGAGAAGAACATGATTTGCTCTTTCCCAAAGAGCATCTCTGTACAGAATCACACATACTTCTTAGGATCTGTGAATCAAACATTTGCTTAATGCCACTATGACATCCACACTCAAGATTCTAGCACTTAGTTCTCATGGGTCCTGACAACATGAGCAGCCATCTCTCTGAAAGTAAGCCACCTGGGCAAAAGTGATAGCATCTCAGCAAAGATGATTTCAGAGAGAACAACACATAACAGTCTCTGAAGTCAATGGGGGAGGGGGACTTTTGTCCACTAAAGCATGGTGCCCCAGCCATTGGTCAAGATGACATGAAGAACCTAAACCAAGTTCCTAAGAACTCTAGCCTGATTCTCAAAATACATTTGTTTAATAAAGTTGCTTGGGTTTCGAAATTAAGGGTTTGCTGTTATTTTTACTTCCTTTGGCCCTAAGAGTAGTATAGCATCATTACTTTGTAGTATGAGGGCAGTGTTAAATCAGGGTGCTTGTAGAGGGAGGAAGCATGTCTTTAGGAAGGTATTTCTTTTCCCACCATGGATACTATATTTCTTAATGAATGCATAAAACCCAGTATTAATTCTAATTCGTATTTCATAGAAAGTCATGTTTCACTTAAAACTGACAAGATTTCAAATGTTCCCTAAAGGCTTTACATGCATGTACTTCCACGATTCAGAACCAAGAGGCATCTACTGTCAACTAAAAGCTAGTCTAGCTACCTCATATGAAATTATTCTGGAGGGAACCTACTTATAGGGCTTAACTATGAAGACACTCTAGAAAAGAACTGAAGGCAAAACCTGGCCATGAGCTGTAAAATGCATCAGAACTATATGTGCATACACGTTTGCAGTAACATAAAGCAAAAAGTTTATCTACACTATGGTTCATAGCTTCAAGCTAAGACCTGCCTAGAGATTTAGTAGGAAAATTACATTAATTGAAAGCTCTCAAGCTTCACTGGCTAAGTCTCCAACCATGCATAAAGATAACCTTTTTTCAGCATTTTCTGGCTTCCTTTGCAAACACCTAAGCCATGTAACAAATGGAAAGCTACCTTTCAACAAACTAGAGCAGGAAACAAAACAAAACAAAACAAAAAAGGTGTTTGGGACCACAGTCACTGTGCAGCCCTGAATGCTGACCTTAAAAGGAGTTGCAGTAGCCTGATCCCAAAGGAGTTTGGCTGCAGGTTGTCCTTGGTGGTACAGTTTGGGTTGAGTTGGGTTGGGTTGGTTTATTTGAGACCAGGGTCTTACTATGTAGGCTATTCTGACCTTGAAGTCACAGAGATCTTCCTGCCTCTGCCTCCAGAGTGTTGGGGTTCCAAGTGTGTGCCACCACACCCGGCTTCAATTTTTAATATTCAAGCAATGGTTATCTTTAAGATGATGTAGTAACATTTTTAAACCAACAGTTTTCTATGAATACAACTCAAGAAAAAAAGTTCATACTGGTTTTTTTTCATTTTTAAAATCTGTCATCCTCCCCTATGCTGATAGAAACAAAAACTGAGTTCAGTGTACGCCAATTCGACCATGTAACCTTAGCTTATGCGGCTGCAAAAATTCTGGAAATTAACCCAGGCTGAGATTTTTGTATACTAAGTATCAGCCAAAAACAAATTTTTACAGCTAACTTTTAAACTCTTAAAAATTACACTTTATAATGGAAATACTGACAGATGTTTTACCCTAAAAGCACTGTTATATTTCTAACTTTTAAAAATACAAAACTATGAACTCAGCATTAAAGATATAAGAATGAAAAACAAGTCATTAAATTATAAAATTACCTTTTTAAATAAGCATAAATAAAAACATCCAATGTCACAGCCAGTTAGATGATTCAGTGGGTAAATGGTCTTCCCACCAAGCCTGATGACCTGGGACCCACATAATAGAAAGAGAACCAGCTCTCACACGCTTTCCTCTGATCTCCACATGTGGGCTGTGGCACATATGCACACATACAAATAAACAAATGTAATTTTAATACACTTTATGGAACAAATACGCGTGTATGCCCTAACAGTTACATTTAATTTTCCAGATGTTCTTAACCACTAAGTCAGTATTTCAGTGAATGACACATGCATTGTCATCAGTGTCTGACTTAACCATTAGCCCATGTGTAGACAGATCCCAGCTTTTGTTTCAACACTCTGAAGAAGGGGTACGACTCCAAGAGGATAACAACCTGAGCCTTGGAAAACTTGCAACATAGGAAACCAATCTAGAAGAAGGTACTAAAACAAATAAACCTATGACAAGGATATCCCACTGGAGAACATAAAGTCAGGCAGAGTGGACAATTGCGGCTAAAGAAAATGTGGTACATTTACACAATGGAGTACTACACAGCAGAAAAAAATAACAACATTGTGAATTTTGCAGGCAAATGGGTGGAGCTAGAAAACATCATTTTGAGTGACATAACCCAGACCCAGAAAGGCAATTATCACATGCACTCACTCATAAGTGCTTTTTTAAACAAAAAGCAAAGAAAACCAGCCTATAAATCACAATCCCAGAGAACCTAGACAACAATGAGGACCCTAAGAGAGACTTACATAGATCTAATCTACATGGGAAGCAGAAAAAGACAAAATCTCCTGAGTAATTTGGGAGCATGGGGACGTTGGGAGAAGGTTGAAGGCGAGGGGAGAGGCAGGGTGGGGAGCAGAGAAAAATCTAGAGCTCAATAAAAATCAATAAAATTTTTAAAAAAAGAAAATCACCATGGGGGGGGAGCAAGGCTAGATTGTGAGTTTGCTGATGGAAAGGAATATCAAAACTTTGTAGTCAAATCTGCTGTGCTCATCTTGATAAGTTCAATTAAAACACAATTATAAGAGCTGGAGAGATAGCTCAGTGCTGGCTGCTCTTGCAGAGAACCTGGGTTCAATTCCTAGCACCTACATGGCAGCTCACAACTGTCTATAATTCAAGTTTCAGAGAATCTGATACCCTCACACATGCAGGCAAAATACCAATGTATATAAAATAAAAATAAATTATTAAAACACAATTATATTTGTGTACTAATTAAAAGTAGTACAGAGTAATACCATTAATTTTCTTCCTGTTTTAAATACCTTTAGTCAGTATAACTCAGTTTATTTGCATATAGAAAAGTATACAAACCTAGTGTCTGATAGACTCTTACAAAGTAAACACATCAATATAATCATATACAAGATGAAGAAACAGGACCACCAAAATTCTAGCTTTCTACATTGCACAAAACTACCTTTTTTTCCCTTTGGTTTTTCAAAACAGGGTTTCTCTGTAGTGTGGAACTGTCCTAGAACTAGCTCTTATAGACCAGGCTGGCCTCAAACTCACAGATAACCGCCTGCTTCTGCCTCCTGAGTGCTAGGATTAAAGTGTGCACCACCACCACCCAGCTCACATCTCCTTACTTTTAAGCTCATGCAACAACTAACACAAAACGTGAAACTGCTGAGGTTTGAGTTTTTATTTTATATACACATGCATGCAGTGCCCACAGAGGCCAGAAGAGGGTGACAGATCCCCAGGAACTGGAGTTACACACAGTAGTTAACCACCATGTGGATGCCGGGAACTGAGTGTGGGACCTGCTGAGCAATCTTTTCAGACCATGCTAAGAGATTTGACTTGCCTGAAAGTGCTATGTCTATAAAACTACAGGCCTAAGAAGAAAACCATGAAGAAAAGCCCATCTAGCACATAGCCTTCCTCTCACCTGTGCTTTTCTCCCTTTTCTCCCTGTAAAAGCCCTTTGTGCCCTGGGCATCAGATGATGAAGCTGTGAGGACAACAGTCCCACATCTCATATGACCAGCCCCTGAAGAATTTCCTGCCCACCAAACGGCAAGCAGCCAGAAGTTGGACAAGAACAAAGGAAAGTAAGACAAAAATGAAATTACTCTTTATCAATTACAATCTCTAGAAATCAGTTTAGGACTCGGCACACACTGCCATAAATTTATCTGATAATAAAGTATTTAAACTGTTTTCTGGGGGGGAAATTAAATAATCCACTCAAGAACAGCTTGAAATTAACTTATGTAATCAACAGCATTTTGACATGACAAGCTTGAAATCCCCCAAGCAAAACATAACTCCTCTAATCAAAAAGGATGGGGACTTATGAGGAAGCCTGTGGTAACTATCAATACTTCCACAAGTGCACACGTGCGCACACATACACCCCTAATATTATATCTTTTCATCATCAAATCAACAAAGAGTTTTCCCTGTCCTTTTCTAAAATTCCTCTGCTATCAACTAATTCATAGACATATTTGAGTTCACAATTCCTGATTTCCACTACTTAACTACTTTTCTTTCTTTTCCAAAAACCTAGTGATATAATGTATGGGCTTCTGTGTGCACTGGGCTAAAAATTCTTGTTCAATATTTCCTCCAATGGTATCTAATAAAAGTAAAATGGATCTTAGGGGACAAAGTCTTTGAAAATAAGCCCCCATGTCTACTCATACTTAACAAATGGTATAACTTTCTGTTACACTCCATACCACTCCATCACCTGGCTGCTTTTGTATCTTTTACAGGATGCTTTATAATAAACTCTAGGTTTGATCCTTTGCACTATGTAAAACCTGGCATGAAAGTACATACCTGTAATCCCAGCACTCCAGGCAGAGACAAGGTTATCCTTGGCTATACAGCAAGTTTGGGGAAGGAAAGAAAAAAGGGATGAAAGAAAGGAAAGGAAGGAAATGAAGGGAAGGAAGGAAAGGAAGGGAAGGGGAGGGAGGGAGGGAGGGAGGGAGGAAGGAAGGAAGGAAGGAAGGAAGGAAGGAAGGAAGGAAGGAAGGAAGGAAAGAAAACAGAATAATTTACATTTTATATACAAAGGGGAAAATTATATCTGGTTCCCATATACAAACACATAGAAAACCTGACTGAACTTCTGCTGCCCCATCAATGACACTTAGTTCTTTAAAAAAAAAAAATCTGCTTCAAAAGATTACAAATTTAGTGAATTTACCATATGCTCTTTCTTTCTCGCCACAAAATGTTACATCAAATAAAATGAACCAGATGCTTTTCTAATACTGTAAAATACTGGACTTATTCAACAAATATTTACTCCCTGCCTACTGTATGCCAGGTATCAGGTAGCCACAAGCTACAAGAAAAGTAAAAGGAACATATGAAACACACTTTAAAAGCATCCATGACTTCCCAAGGACTATGTTAGGTAATTCTAAGTCATTAATTTTCACCAACACACACACACACCATTTATAATTAACGCTTCCCCGCACACTCCAAAGCTCAGAGCCAGGAAGTGAAGGACCTAGAATGCAATCCCAGCCTGAACTGACGAGACTATATTCTGACAAGACACATGACTAGAAAGACCCAGTCCCTACCATGACCAGTTTATACTTAAAGGAACAAATGCTTCTATATCTTTATACACACAGTTCTGAAAGCTTTTCTTCTCTCCTAAAGGTCCTTTTGTCAAACTCTCAACCTGAATCTCAAATGTCATCATCATAAGAAACTCAAACAAGCTCTACTAGGCAGAGCTTCCTATCACCTCCATCAGGCTCCTGCATCTCTGTCACCTCAATGTTCAACTCTTGTTGAGCAGCATGTCCAAAAACACTGTGGATCTGAAAACTGACTGAGGGCATCTGAAGATGGCAGTTACAATCCCAGGGCCTAAGTCAATGCCTAATACAGCCAATATTCAGCCAATCAAGTTGAATAAACAAATGAATTGTGGACAACATTTAAATAAAAAAAGCTAGTTCAAACTACAATGTGTAAATAAAAACACATAGAAACCTATACAGGAAAAAATATATTTAATAAAAAAAGCAAGATTCAAGGCAGAAGCTTGACGTGTAAGAAAGGAAAATCAATAACACATGTTAAAACTAAGAAAAAGAAATTTATTAAAGAGGAACTTCATGTCAGAGAAGTACCAGAAGTCTCATAACTAAAGCTTGGTGGATCAGGAGAAGACAAAGTATCTGAGTTCGAAGGACATGGTGGGTTCTGTATATATTTTGGAGATCAGACCTTTGTCTGTTGCGGGGTTGGTGAAGATCTTCTCCCAGTCAGTAGGTTGCCTTTTTGTCTTAGTGACAGTGTCCTTGCCTTACAGAACCTTCTCAGTTTCTGGAGGTCCCATTTAATTATTGTTTTTC
>NC_022030.1:65163750-65175455 GCF_000317375.1 Microtus ochrogaster
TAGGAAACAAACAGGTGTCACAGACCTAACAGGTTGACATCCAGTTGTGCCAGTACCACTATTGGGAGCTCACCAAGGCCAGCTGGACTGTGACTGAAAAAGCATGGGATAAAACCGGACTCCCTGAACATGGAGAACAATGAGGGCTGATGAGAAGCCAAGGACAATGGCACGGGGTTTTGACCCTACTTCATGTTCTGGCTTTGTGGGAGCCTAGCCAGTTTGGATGTTCACCTTTCTAGACATGGACGGAGGGGGGAGGACCTTGGACTTTCCACAGGGCAGGGAACCCTGACTGCTCTTTGGACTGGAGAGGGAGGGAGAGAGAAGTGGGGGGAGAGGGAGAAGGGTTGGAGGAGGGGGAGGGAAATGGGAGGCTGGGAGGAGGCTGAAACTTTTTTTCCTTTTCTCAATAAAAAAAAATTAAAAAAATAAAAAAAAGGACATGGTGGAAGAATTGGAAAAGTCTAAAATGAAGACAAGATTAAATAATAAGAAGGTACCAATGGGAATTCCAAGATACATGCTACATTCTAAAAGGACCAAATCTGTAAGTTACAGGCACATAAGAATCCTGTTCTAAAGTCATAGAAAACATTTTCAAAAGATTTATAACAAAAAAAAAAGTCCCAGAGTTAGAAAAACGGATGTCAATTCAGCAATAGGAGGGGTTTAGGACATCAAATAGGCAGACCAAAACAGAAGCTCCCCTGTCATATATAAAACATAAAATATACAGAACATAGAAAATACATTGAAAGCAGCATGAGAGAAATATCAAGTCACAAAGGCAGGGTGATAACAACAGCAGATTATTCTGTTTTAAAAGCAAAGAGGGCCTGGAATGATGTACTTTAAGTTCTGAAAGATAACAACTGTAAACCCAGACTACTATATCCAGCAAAGCTATCTGTCATAACTGAAGGAAAAATGAAAACTTTACAAGATAAAAATAGACTAAAGGGATTTATGAGCACTAAGACAATTATGTAGAAGATATTTAAAGGGATCCTTCAGGCTAAAGAGAAAAAAAAATTCAAGCATAAAGCCCAAAAAAGAAAAAAAAAACACTAGAGTAATGGTTAAACAAGAGAAAAAGAAGGAAAAACAAATAGTACAAGATGGCAAGAATCAAATACAACTTCCAATAATAATTTTGACTATTAATGGTCTCAATTTCCCCAGTCCAAAAGTAAAGACTGCATCAAAAAGCAAGAATCTGAACAAGAGAGACAGAAAGATTAAGAAGACCAGGAGGTCTACTGTGAGATAGTATCATTTATATATAGCAGATGATACCCATGAAATCTTAAAAAATACAGATGCATAAGTAAGACCTACACAGTGACAATATCATTTGACTTGCCAAGCCAAGCGGGGAAAAGCTCATAGGCACCACCCTAGATGAAGAGCTACAGGCAGTTAGTGGCTACTGAGAAAGGGAGAATCAGCTCTCCTCTTGATGCAAGGCCTGTCTCTGCATGTGACTTTGGTATTTCTCTCATGCTGCTTTCTACTAGTAATCCTGGGAGGCTATCTAATCCCAAGCAGTCACATGAGAAACACTCAACAGGCTCAGCAGGGTGTGTGTGTACACGCACACATGTTCACACATATATATATGTAATAAAAGAAGTCAGAATTTTAAGAGGGAGTAGAGGAAATAAGGAGGACACCGGAAGTGGTGGAAGAAAAAGAGGGGGGGTGATGAAATTATGTAAATATAATACTCATGTATAAAATCCTAAAAAAAATGATAACTTTAAAAAGATTTGAAGGGAGGAACCAAGCCAGGTGGTAGTGGTGCACACCTTTAATCCCAGCACTGGTGAGGCAGAGGCAAGCTGGCTCTGATCTATAGAGTGAGTTCCAGGACAGAGGAAACTCTATCTCAAATAAGTAAATAAATAAATAAGAACTACTTGTGACTTCTAAGAAATGCAGTGCAGGTCCACCTTAGGGTAAAAGAACAGAAAGGGTACCCATGTAAATGAACTTAGGAAACAAACAGGTGTCACAGACCTAACATCTGACAAAAAAGGCTTCAAACCAAACTAGTGAGAAAAGATAAGAGTCACTTCATAGTGAATGAGAGAGCACTCCAATTCTAAATTTTTATGTCAAACACAGGTCTACCCATGAAAATACTATTAAAAGAAAAGTCACAGATTAGCCCCAGCATAACAGTAGTAGATGACTACTAATTGACAGGCCATCCTGACAAAAACAAACAAGCAGAAAACCAGAGAAATGTTTGAATTAAGTGACATCATAGATCAAACAAACTTAGATATCTATTGAACAGTCCATCCAAACACTGCATAATTCCCAGTTTTCTCAGCAGCCCAGGGACTTTCTCTAAAATAGATCATATACTAGGGCTTGATGAAGTCTTTTTTTATGTATATGGGGGCTTTGCCTACATGTATGTCTGTGCACCATGTATGTGCCTGTTATCCATGGAGAGAACTAAATAGAAGAAATACAGATTGGAAAAGAAGTCAAAGTATATTTGTAGATGATATAATCCCATACATAAAAGACCCTGAAGAATCCATTAAAAATTCCTAGAACTAATGAACATTTTCATCAAAGAATCGGGATGTATAAGTAGCCTAGAAAAACTAGTAGCCTTCTACAGAAAAGGTTACTGAGAAAGAGTGAGGGCATCAAACCCATTCACAACAGCCTCAAAATGCACACACACACACACACACACACACACATACACACACACACGAATAACCCTAACAAAAAATGTGAAAAATATTTTCATAATGAAAATTTTAAAATACTGAAGAATAAAATTGAAGAAAGCACTGGAAGATAAAAAGCCTTTCTATAATTATGAATTCATATGATTAATATTATAAAATGGCCATCCTACAAAAAGCAATCTACATATTCAATGCAATCCCAATCAAAAAACTAATACACTCCTCCAAGAAACAGAAAAAAAAGTCTTAAAATTTATATGGAAAGACAGATAACCAAAGCAATCTAAGTAAAGGAATGCTGGTGGAGATACTACTATACCTGATTTCAAGTAATACTATAAAATCATAGTAATGGAACGAAAAGCAAAATAGTGCTGGCACAAAACCAGACATAAAGATCAGTGGAATTGAGGGCCCAGATACAAGACCACACTACTATAGCCATCTGATATTTGACAGCATCTTGTCAACAAGTGGTAATAGTAAAACTCAATGTCTACCGGAAGAAGAAAGAGCCTAGATCCTTCTCTCTCACCCTGCAAAAACATCAATTCCAAATGGATCAAAGTGCTCAACATAAGAACTGAAACTCTGAAACAGCTATAGAAAAATAAATAAAGCATGCACATTAAGATTTAGGAATAAGTAAAGACTTTCTGAATAGGCTCCCTGCTCAGGAAGTTAAGTCAATAATCAACAAACAGGATCTCATGAACTAAAAAGTTTCTGTACAGCAAGGAAAGCAGTCAATAAAATGAAGAGGCAGCCTGCATAATAGGATAAAAACTTTGCCAGCTATACATCTGACAGAGGATTAGAATCTAGATTATATGAAGAACTAAAAACAAAAACTGAACAGCAAGGAAACAATCCAATCCAAAAATGAGCTCCAATTATAAATAATATTTTTGACAGTGTAGGTAGCTGAACTTAAAAATGAAGTTTCTTTTCTAAACTTTAAATATAGTAACTTAAACATTTCATACTGCCTTCTAATTTTTACCTTTTCAGATAAAGAAAAAGAAGTTACCTCCCCTTTTCAGCCCCTCCAAATTATGTCACTGAAGTACTGCACAGAAATGGAAAGATATGATGCTCAAGTTCCTGGGAGGGAGTTCAGACTGTCAACATTTCAAGACACAAAAATAACTACCACTGTCTGATTAGGAAGTATCTCCCATAGGCTCACACATTAGAAGCCTGGTCCCTATCTGGAGAAAGTAAGTCTCTATTGTGTGTCTTTGAAAGTTATATCTAATCCAGAGATTGTCCTCTGCTTCCTGTCATGAAGTCAACAGCTTCCTCCATACACCCACACTGCCAAGACACCATGTACATGGGGCCAAGCAACCCTGCACAGAACCCCTGAAACCATGACCTGCACCCACTCAAGTCATGAGATGAACCCTCTGGATCCATGTTCCCAAAGCAACCTCCCCTCTTTTGAGTTATTCTCGCAGGTGTTTTGGCCTACACTATGCAAAAGTGATAAACATTTAAAGTTTATTTTCAATAAGATTTCAAAATATACTGAAAAGAACTAAAACATGCTCTCAATTAATTGGAAGAAATAGAAAACATGCATCATTACAGACACAAGGTAAGAGGTAATTCTTCAGGAAAAAATGAGTGAAACTGGAGACTATTAGGAGAAATGACATAACCACTTGAACTTAAAAGGTCTCTGAAAAATGGAGAAAGGTTACAGAAGTCTTAGAATAAAAACAATCCATGACAGATCAACCTAACCTTTTGTCAATAAACATATTTTTCTCACTACAGCTGTAGGAATAATATATCTCTCTCTCCTTCATCTGCTGCAGCTAACTGCAGAAGGGAGGGAGGAAGGAAGGTAGAGACTGCAGGGAGCACCTAGACCTACACAGAGAAATTGTATCATCACTTTAATCCTCAGAGGGCTCTCCTCCAGCTAAAATAATGTGTATATATGTGTTTCCTTCTCTTAATTCTTTATTTTAAAGGTAAATAAGCATCACAATACTATACAAATGTTTATCAACTGGTGAGAAGATAAACTGTGGTACCGCCATTGACTGTAATACAGCTATCAAAGAGGACAAAATGTTGATGTGTTACAGCATGGATGTACCTTGAAAGATACTAATTTTTTAATTGTTTTTATTGAGTTATATATTTTTCTCTGCTCCCCTCTGTTCTTCTCCCCTCCCCTTCTATCCTCTCCCATGGTCCCCTTGCTCCCAATGTACTCAGGAGATCTTGTCTCTTTCTATTTCCCATGTAGATTAGATCTCTACATGTATGTCTCTCTTAGGGTTCTCTTTGTTGTCTGGGCTCTCTGGAGTTATAAATTGTAAGCTGATTTTCTTTGCTTTATGTCTGAAAGCCACTTATGAGTGAGTACATATGATATTTGTCTTTCTGGTTCTAGGTTACCTCACTCAATATGATGATTTCTAGAGCCATCCATTTGCCTGCAAATTTCAAGATGTCATTATTGTTCTCTGCTGTGTAGTAGTACTCCATTGTGGAAATGTACCACATTTTCTGAAGATAGTTAATACTTTAAGGAAATAATATATAAACTGAAATATCATTCAGTTTTATTTAATCATCTATATAAGCACTTCTTAAATACCAATGCTCACACAGATCATACAGGGCTCTTGTTAAATGCAGATTCTTATCCACTGGGTCTTGAGAGCAGAGCTTGAGAGTGTGTGGGGCTTCAAGCACATGGACCACACTTGGAGCTGCCAGCATTCAGATTTACCCAAAGGGAATACCACACCTAACACCAAGAGTAAATTAGAGAGAAGTGGCAGAAAATCCAAAGTCAACATATGCAGGCTGCCAATGTTCAACCCCTCATTTTCCAAAGACATCCTAACCTTACCCCAAAGGTCTGAGACAACAGCACTTACCAACTGAAGATACCATCACAGTGTATTACAGACATGAGACCTCACTTCCCTATGTGTTGTGTGTTCACAGATGTGTTACAACTCTTCGTGCAGGGTTATTTCTTTTCCTGGAACCATTGGTGGATGCTGCTACAGTTTAAACACACCCTTTTCACTCAGACAATGACAGAGTGATGGCATTAGGAGGTAAGACTTTACGGGTGGTTGGTTAGGTCATGCCGGCCCTCCCTCTTCTTACAGGCAGCACCCTCTCTGCTTTTCCATCTTTCTGCCTTCAGTAATCACATAAAGGCCAAGGCCTAAGTCAAGTGACAAAGTGTAAGGGTGACTGTGAGGCTCAAATCAGGAAGTGAGTCCAGAGGCAGAAACAAAGGGCCGCCCTGGAGCAGAAAATACCCCTCACATACAACTGAACCTGTCTGTGCTTTCACTCTTCAGACTGGGAGAGAACAAGCTTTCTTTTGTTTAGAAATGTTTCCATACATTTTGTTATAGCAACACAAAATGTACTAAAACACTGGGTTTTCAAGTGTACAATCTGCTTGTGCCACTGCCTGGGGAGAAAGTTCAACAAAGCTGATGATGTATCTCCAGCTACTAGCTTCCCCCATGTAAATCATACAGTTGTATGAAAACTCCTGAATCTAAAGCAGCTTGAGCTCTTTTTATATCAAGTCTTCTGGTCATTGATCCACTCTATACTTAATTTTCTCATCAGTCTTTATTTCCTTCCAAACTTTCTTTCCAGAAAGCATTCTTTGGCCCTCTCCAGGACTAGTTGGTAATCCTGTTGATACTCCCACCATACCCAGGATGCTCCCTCTCACCTCACTTTCCTCTGCATTGCTTCACTAGACTAACTTTCTCAAGCTGAGTTCCTCGGGATATTAGCCCTATTGCACTAAGGCATTTGTTATGTCTGACAAATTCACTTCTCTACTTTGCATAAGGAATAGCACTATTCAAATAGCATCCTTGCTCCTAACAGTCCTCACATCATTTTCTATGTTCTGTGCTGGTAGTCAGAACCATACTTCTAAGATCACCCACAATGTCTGGTTCACTATAAGTTTTCAACATAACTCCACAGGCAAAGCAGCACTCCCCTGATAACAATATATATTCCAAGCCACTGATATTGATAATTCTCCTTCTTCTGTGCCAGCCTATAAGATGTCTCCTTTATTCCTGACTGCGCTCACATCATGTTTGTAGCCTTGTATTTTGTCACTTGCCTCAAGCACTGATGTCTATTTGATGACTATCTGCCAGGACATTATTCTATACCCTGACACAATCAGTCCCCGTGTTGCCTTAAAAGGACATAGTGGAGACAGGCCTGATAGCACAAATGCCAGTAATCAAGTACTTGGGAGATGGGGATATAAAGATCAGGAGTTCAAGGCTAGACTCAGCTACACAGTGAGTTCAAGGCCAGCCTGGGCTATTTGAGACCCTGTCTCAAAGTCAAGTAGAGAAATACTTGTCCTTTTTATGACCACTGCAAAGATCAATTCACATTACCACTGCTAAAGTTACTGATAAAGGCCTTGAGCATGAAAACAGAGCTGAAGGACAGTGGAGGAGAAACAGAATGAGAAGCTGGGCTGGGCTGTACTAAAGAGAGACATGTCAGAGACATAAGGCTGACAATATGGTCTCTATTCCAAAACACATAACTTAGAACCTCATCTGCAAGATTCATATATAGCCTGATCAAAAAGGACCTGAAACAGGCCATCAACATGTTCCAATAGTCAATATCACAGATGGTCCATATTAACCAAAACTAACTTCCCAGGACGATTTTTCTGCTCCTGTGAGCTCAGGGCAACTATTCCTCCTTTCGATTTTCCCTGTCTTCATTCCCAGTACCACATTCTGTCCTGGTGTGCTCTGTTTGTGTCTCTATCCACACCATTCACTCTCCTTCACTGGATGCTCTTCCTCTGCAGATATAAAGTGTTTCAGTACTCCCCAGGTTCCATCCGTCTTTTATCTCCCCATAAAATCCCCATTCAATTAAGTGCCACTGAGGTCCACCAAACATCTACCACTAGTCAAGGCCTTACACTTCAGCTCTACATCCTAAGAGAAACTCCCCTCTAGTTTTACAATTTTACATGTTCCTATGTTCCTATGCATGTCACACTCAAGGCCAAATGAACTCTTCCTACCACAGCCTCTGAGCCTGTTCCCTTTTCTAGATCCTACCGGAGCAAATGTATAGGTCTCATCCTAGTGTCCGCCTTCTACCTCACTTACCACATCCAATCACTGGGTTTACTAAAATCTAAATTCATCTCCTCCTTGAATTTGTCAATACCACTGTGGTTTACCATCTCTCCTTAAGGATCTCTAAAAAAATTTTCCCATCAATCTCCCACTTTTTTCCTTTTCCTTTAGGTCATTCACCCTATCAACCAGAATATTTTAATAAGCAAATATGACTGTCACCTTGCCAGAAAAGTCTTCCATGACTTTCCAGTGCCTACATGTTAATATTAGAACTTTCATATGCAGCAAGACGTTTCATGATTTGAGACATCCCCCACTTTTTGATCTACCAGCCTACCTCTTCTCTTACATTGTAAGTTCCAAAGCACTACAATATATATGGCTCTCCAATGCTACCAGCATTTTCTCAATAGACCTTTGTACAAATTCTTTCTGCCTGTTATATATTACCTAAATTCATAAGACAATAACAAATATGTCCTAAATTATGACTGGATATGGGATACAGTAGATCTATTGGCTTCTTAAAGTAAAAAAAAAAAAAATGAGAATCTAAACAATAGCAGTACCAGGTAGAAGTATCATAATATTACCCTTATTGATAAACTCTTATGCTTTACAAATATTGTCAAATAAATCCTTGTATATTTCTTTAAAATACAACATCATTAGCCTCCCACTTACAAAAACTATACTATTGCACCATTAACTTAATTTGAAAAACAACAAAATTACTTTGCATCACAGAATGTACTTTAAAGCAAGATTATATAACCAAGGGTGACCTTGATGACCATCTGGATCATTTTCAGTTACTTCTGAATTCTGTTTTCATTAATTAGGATGAGTTTGCTATAAGTGATGCAGAAGCTCATCCCACAAGCACTGGCATATATTTTTCAAATGGTTACTCAGCATGTAACATATAATGAGTATAATTAATCCAGAATGACAGCCACAAATGCCATTTGGCAAACAGATCCTGCTACCTTTGATTACACACACTTGGGAGGACTGCACCTCTTGATCCTCTTCCTGTTATGTAGAGCCAGGTAACTTATTCTCTACTATTTCTGGACCAGGCATTTTAAATATTGGTGTCCCTCTGCCATTCTGCTGTAAGGAGCTGCGGGCTGTGTTCCTGGTGCCCCAGCTCCTGGTCGCCTGGCTAGCTTATGCCCCGAAATAACAACACACAAATTGTATTCTTTTAAACACTGCTTGGCCCATTATATCTAGCCTCTTCTTGGCTAACTCTCGCACCTGGACTAGCCCATTTCTAATAATGTGTGTAGCACCCCAAGGTGCGCTTAACGGGAAGTTTCTAGCCTACATCCATCCTGGGTCGGAGCTTCATCGATCATGCCTGCCGGGGAGAGGGGAGCATGGCCTCTGTCTGAGGCGTCTTACCTCACTTCCTCTTCCTCCCAGCATTCTTTTCTGTTTACTCCTCCCGCCTATGTTTTAACCTCTGAGGCCAAGCAGTTTCTTTATTACTTAACCAATGACCTTCCTCCATCAACAGGAATACATGGCAAGAGGAATATATGGCAATGGTTCCATCCAGCCTAGACTCTGGAGTAAAACTAACACAAAGCAAAAATACTGGAGGATGTTGCTGAACACGGAGCATGTGTAAGATATAAACCATACTATCCCACAATATAAATTCATCTATTACATAGACTAGTTAGCATTCAGATATCCAAAGGCACCAATATTTTATGTCTCCTATGCACAAAAAAAAGCAGTAGAAAACTGAAGAGCTAGAAATAGAACATTTGTACCTTATACAAAGCACAACTTTATAGTTTTCATTCTAGAACTAGCAGATTAATATGACAATTCTGGAGCACTCACATGCCATTTGTGTTGTATCTTATCTATATTAACTTATTCATTGCAATGAATATGGATTTCATCAAACCATCTCCATGAAATTAAGGAGGAATGAAATTAATTTTTAACTTATAATCCTAAAATATTAATTGAGAGTTTCCCAGAACAAATAAGCTACTCTATCCTTAAATGATACAGTCTTTATTTCAGACATTTCAACCTAAATTACAGCGATCTGAAGACATGTTTAAAACAGGCAAGAACCTGAACTATTTGAGCCCAGAGTTGGCAATGAGTGAGAAAAGATGAATGTTAAAAATAGGTTTGTGTACATAAGAATCTCAGGAAAATCTGATCATGGTAGTAGTACACCTTACCCACTGTACAACTCTGGGTGGAGGTTCCCAAACCTCCCCTCCATCATTAAGTACCTTCCAAGTCCTTTCTGGGACTGCCATGCAGGACAAGAAAGAAAACATTTCTGAGAAATTCTAATTCCACTGGAATTGACAACAATCCAAAACGATAGTAGTTATGTAAGAGATTGGATTAAAAATAATCTAGCATGATGGGTGCATATTTAAAGAAGAACTTGGAAGACAAAACTTTCAAACAATCACTTCAAGTAAATGTTGATTGTCAAAGGAAACAATTTACTGTACCAGGCCAATGTCTTGTGACCCTGAGAAGGTTTGGAACAGCCACTGAAAATTAGGGATTAAATGTACACTTTGATTTTTGTTATTTGGTTAATTTAGAACAAGAGCAACACTTCCTTTATTCTTTCAAACTCAAGCTAATTCTTTCTGAGCCAATCTTTTCTTTAAAAAAAAAAAATCTGAGCTATCACAGCTTAAGCATCACTATCCCTGCACAAAGGAAAACTTGCTTAGTAAGCACACAATAGTCATGATGAAGAATGTCCATAACTGTCCTTGGCTATTCTGGAACATATATTGTATTGCATTGTAAGCTGAGTGACCCAATAGTATCTTGAGAGAGATCTAGACTCAACTAGAGCAGGACCTAACTGATTTCTTCTCACTTGTCTTCTCACACCAGTGTAAGGGGTCAACAATACATGAGATGATTCATGATAACTAAGTGGAGGAGCCCCAGGCACAAAGTTTCCAGTAGGTATCAATGTATCAAGCAGACTCCAGCCTGTCTTACACTTTTTAGCATTAGTTAAAAGAATACAAAGGCTAAGTCCCAGTGAGTAAAATCTTTGCTTGAAATCTCATTCATTAGTCAAGTTCTGTTTCACACTGTTTTATCTACTTGAGTCTAATTTTTATATGATCCTGCCAGCCTCCTTTACTCTAGTTTCTCTGAGCTGATTACTATGGCTACATCTCACCTCAGTTCCCAATTAAACTCAAGAAAGGGCTTCCTTTTCAACCCACCTCTCAGAGCCAAGACACCAGAGTTGAATCTTATGCCCCCAAGCGTCTTTTGCTGTAACCAAAAAGCCCAGAATTCTGTCTTTCAGAGTTCTATTTCTGCTTTGGACCATGTTCCCTGTGTGTGACTTCCTGTGACTCCAGGTCCAGTGATTGCCATAAGACTCTGTGGTAAGTGCCACATCTCTGGAAATCCCTGGTGGAACCTACTCATTACTACATGACAACTGCCTATTTGCCCTTTGAAATTTTGTGTTGTGTCACTTGAAACCTGCTTCCACTAAGGCAGGACAGCATCTAGGTCTATAACCCTTTGACCCTTCTCTTACCCGTGCACTACAGCTCTTGGTTTTAGGCGTCACAATCAGTCAGCTCCCTTGGTCAGGCACCTGGTAAGGCTCTGAAATCCAGTACCAACACTAGCATCCACACACTCAGAGAAGCTGCCACACCTTCTAGTCCTCACAAGCAGCCACTAGAGTAATGTTTCCTAAACTATTTTCTGACACTAACACTAGGCTTCAGACATTCTAACTGATAAAGTCATCTTTATTAATCACAGTGGCAACTTAATTAAGATGTTATCTAATACTAAAAAATACCAT
>NC_022030.1:65176196-65193695 GCF_000317375.1 Microtus ochrogaster
CCTACTGCACGTACTGGCTTTGTGGGAGCCTAGGCAGTTTGGATGCTCACCTTACTAGACCTGGATGGAGGTGGGTCGTCCTTGGACTTCCCACGGGGCAGGGAACCCTGATCGCTCTTTGGGCTGACGAGGGAGGGGGACTTGATTGGGGGAAGGGGAGGGAAATGGGAAGCAGTGGCAGGAAAGAGACAGAAATCTTTAATAAATAAATAAATTAATAAAAAAATCAAAAAAAAAAGCTCATAATCATCAGCCACAAAGCATATATATGTTTCTTTGTACAATACTACACTGGAGTGCAGTAAAAGGAAATAACAGGATAAAATTATTATGATTTAAAAGACAGAGGGCCAGAGAGATGGCTCAGTGGGTAAAAGTGCACAATGTACAAACCTGACAACTTGGGTTTGAATCCCCAGAAGATATATTACTAAAGTAAATCAAATTAAAAAGCCAGTCTCAGTAGTGTAAGTATCTGTAATTCCATGGAGTCAGTCAAGAGAATCTTCACAAGCTTGCCAGCCAGACAACCAAGCTCACAAAGTGAAGAGACCTCAATCAGGCAGAAAGGCAAAAACTGCCACCTGAAGCTGTCTACTGACCTTCACATATACTCCATCATACACACACACACACACACACACACACACACACACACACACACACACACCCCTAAAATATTTGCTTGGTATCGTCTTGATTTTTGTCTTGGTTCTTCCATCTCTTCTCCTCTTTTTCTGGCTTTAAAAACTTCATTCTTCAAAACTTTCTTTG
Organism: Microtus ochrogaster; assembly: GCF_000317375.1. NCBI lineage: Eukaryota > Metazoa > Chordata > Mammalia > Rodentia > Cricetidae > Microtus > Microtus ochrogaster. The sequence continues at coordinate 65,176,971 of NC_022030.1, forward strand.
TTTGTTTTTGAGACAGGGTTTCTCAATGTGTAGCTCTGGATGTCCTGGAACTAGCTCCACAGAGATCCATCTGCTCGGATTAAAGGCGTGCACCACTACCTCCAGGCTCTTCAAAACTATTACATAGTCTTGTCCTTCATCTTTTGTGCATGTGGTGTGTGTGTGTGTGTGCTCTTCACATGTGTGTTGGTGCAGTTGCTAGAGAGCACCCATCTAGACATTTCTATTTTATTATAATTGTTGTTGTTTAAGATAGTGTCTCCATGTAGCTCTGGCTGTTCTTGGAACTCACTATGTAGACCAGGCTGGCCTCGGAGTCAGAAAGATTAGCCTGTGTCTGCCTCCCAAGTGCTAAGATTAAAGATTGCACCATCACGCTCAGTTCCCTGCCTTACTTTTTAAGACAGGTTCTCTAGCTAAAGCTGGAACTTGACATTTCAGCTAGACAGGCTGGCCAATGAGTCCCTGCTGTCTGTACCTCTGTTGCCACTACCATACCACCACCCCCATAGCACTGGGGTTACAGATGTGCACTGCTGCACCTGACTTTTTGTGAATGCTGAGGATCCAACCTCAGGTCTGTAAGCTTGTACAACAAGCATGTTACCAATCAACTCATCTCCCCAGTCCTCGCAAACATATTTCCAATCAAAGCAGTATACGGGGACTGTATGAGCTGCCAGAGGCACTGGTTTCCCTTGGAGGGTAGAGACCCTCTTCTTCATGTCTAGAATAATTAGTAGAGAGACTTCAGCATTTAGCCAACAGTTCAACCCACATGTTCTTCTCTGAAACCTGATGTTTCCATAACCCTCTCCTGACAAATCATTCTCATCCTGGAATAAAACAAAACAAAAGCCCTCATCCCTCCAACCTAAATTCTAATGTAACCTTTATGCCACCTTCCCCAACTGTCTCAGAGTGTTTGCTGCTTATATAATGATGTGTATTTCTTTCCATGCTGTAAACCTTACCATAATTATTTCCATCCCCTTCCAACCAGCCCACGAGCTCCCTAAGGGCAAACCTGGGACCTATTTTGTTTATATCTTCAGGATCTAGCCCAGAGCAGGACAAATGGGAGAAGCCACTAGTTATCCAGAAAAGCTCCAAGAAGGAACAGGATCAATGCTTGGGCATGGTTCCCACCACCATCACCCCTTTGAATATGTGAGGGAAAAGAGCGGTAAACAAAAGTCAAGAGAGCCTGATTCCAGTAGCCCTGGCTCTGCTTAATAAAAAAGAAAAAAAAAAAACCTGTTCAAACCACACACTCTCACAGATATCTGAATTCCCAGCTGTAAAGTAATGAAATGATCATCTGTCCCTCAAACATCCTTCAGTAGATGTCTATTATATACAAACACTAAAAATGTAAAGGAATTCTGAAATTAAAATTGTTATGTAAGAGTAAATTATTTTTATTATTGCCTCACAGCTTGATACTTTTATAGCTATCTATTTTGCCAAAAAAGCATGCTGTGAAACAAATTGACTATTTACTGCTATAACTAAAAGAACTGTTGTTTTTTTCCAAAACCCTAAAGGCACTGTAGCGTGCATGCCCGAGAGTGAACACAACAAGTATAAAGAAGTAAAGACAAATAATCCAATTAATTCACAGTTGTTTACCCCACTGACTAGCAATCCCTTTGAGAACAAGTTTTTATACTAACAAACCTGTAAGATAACTGGCCAGAATGTTTTGAGGTGCCTGTATTATACATGTCTGGGATTTCTGATGACAGTCTGAAATCTAGTCTCTTCTCTCTAGTTTGATCCTGTCACCAACAACTGTCACAGGTGGGTCACAGCAAATAGACTTCCAAGCCCTTCAAACTGAGAAGCTGTGAAATAGTCAAGACAAAAAAGCCTAAGAGATGTACCTAATGGAGCTGATCTAAAAAGAACCAAAGCCATTGTTAGGAGCCCATGAAGATGCCTGGGAACTCCACAGACACAGAATAAGCAGTGAGGGTGGTCTCCAAATCTCAAATCCTCTAAAAGCTAAAGAAGCACATGCTCACATCAAAACAGCTCTTATCAGTGGCAGCCCTATGGAGGCCCTACACCAGCCCTGGTCAGCAATTCCAAGAAGGGGAGGCTCCTTGTCAGTCAAGCTTATGACTGTCCCTGTCAATTTCTGTTCATTCGGGTGCTACCAATACACAGAGGGCACAAGATCTAGTCTGGGACTCAGTGGCCCAGCCACAACTGTTGATATCCACACTTCTCAACTATCTTCCTGCCAAACAGAGTTCAGATCCAAGGACCAATAACCCCTATCTGCTTCTTTCACTTTCCCTCCTGTCCAGTGAGTAAGTCTTTTACTCAAGTTATGGTTCCCCAAACAAAAAATTAATAAGGCCTGGGAACTTGTTAGAAATACACAATTTGGGGTACCACCTGGGCTTTACTGAATCAGAATTTTTATTTATCAAAATCCCCAAACAAATAATTTGCAGGCTTAAGACCACCCTAAGCTAAGGCCTGACATGCTCACATCCATCTTTCTCAAAGACAAGAAATAATTGTTTTCAGCTTAATTTGAAAGCCTATCTGCTGAGTACCATATTCTCTCCAGACTCCTGAATGCTAAATGGGCTGCTAAGACTTTATGAACCCCCTACTCAGCTGCCTCTAACTTCTAAAGTTCCTCAGTCCCACAAAGGATGGTGGCTTTTTTGCCTCTTGACAAGATACATATCCTGCTTTCCAGGCAAAAGAGACAGCCTCCAAAGCTACAGGGACTCTAGAGTGCTCTGGCCCTTGTAAGTCAGAGGATTTTCTATGCTGCATGCCAACTCAATAAATGAAGCTAGCACCCAGTACTCAAGGTTCAGGGACTCTTATTCTTTTAACTTGTAAACTGCCTCAACTCATTTAGTCCCTGGAATACTTCCCTCCACAATATGGTCTGGCAACGATCAGAGAGGGGCAATTGAGAACATTTTCAGAGTTTTGCTGCTGCCTTGTTTTTATACATTGCTTGCCCACAGTGGAAGAACACAAAGCATATTTCAGCTTATACTAGGTAGGCCCTTGCATTAAATGTCTCTAATTCTGCCCTCTTTTGGTTCAGCTGCTCCTTATATTCCTGAGGACAAATACTACTGATAATCTCTTCTTACTTGCTAACTTTTTCTACTAAGTTCCATTCTGCCAGCCAGCCAGGAGAGATTAGTAGAAACAAACAAGGTACATCCAAAAGCACATGCCTATAATCCTAGGACTCAAAAGGGTGAGGTGGGAAGATAACAACCCTGAAGTCAAGCTGAACTACATACACCCACACACACAAAGTTCCCAAAAACAAGACAATAAAAGCATACCCTCTTCTTTGAACATTCATATGGACTACAAGAGCTTGAGTTTGTTGACTCCATTTCACTGTTCATCTGTCCCCGACATCCTCAAATTGTATCAATCCCTTATCTACACCAGGCATAACCTGGGCATCATAGTTTTGTTCCTATATGACAGGGATATGGGCCTCTCTATACTGTCCTCTCCTAACCTCTAAATGGCAGCTCACACAAGAACTTAGTATTCAGGGTTCTCTGCTCCTTTAGCTGTGAGTCTAGATTATGCATCCACCGATGCTGCTGTAAACATTATGTGTATACTAATGACTCCCAAAAATACATGTCTAGTTTCTAACTCTTCATGGAACTCCAAACACACTTATGCAAACATCCTTATTTTCAGTATTTTTTACAATATTATTGAGGGAAAGCTAACACATAATAAACTATATATACTAAAAGTACAAAGTGATAAATATTCATGCAATAAAATTCCACAAAAACTAACAAACATATGTACCTCTTCTACTCTCACCCTAAAAAACCACTGTTCATCTTTTGTCACTATTAATTATTTTTGCATTTCTAGATTTTTATAAAAGTAAAATCACAAGGTATTCTTTTTGCCTACCTTCTTTCACTCATCATAATTACTATGAGATCTATTTATCTTGTGGCACACGTCAGTCATTTTCTTTTTTACTGCTGAATGGGCATACCAAATCAGTTTACCCATTCATATATTGATGCATATTTGTTTCCACTTTGAAGTTAAAACTGAACGTTTGTATATAAGACTTTATTCATTTATAAGACTTGATGTGGCAATAATTTTATTTCACAAAGGTAAACAACCAAGAATTGAATGGCTGGGTCATGTATTAGTCATATGCTGAACTTTTTAAGAAACTACCAAACTCCTTTCCAAAGTGACGGTCCATTATCCCCACATCAACAGTACTAGTTACACAATACTAACACCAACACATGGTCAATCTTTTTAACTTTGGCTATTCTAGTGGATCTGTAGTATCTTGTGGTTTTACAATGCATTTCATTAATGACTACTGTTGAATATCTTTTCCCATATTTGCCATATCTTTAGTAAAGCTGTTCAAACCTTAGTGTGTTTTTTAATTGGGTTATTATTGAATTAATTTCTTTAAACTCTAAATAAAATCCCATAGTCAGATAATTTTTTTGCAATCTTTCCCCTTAACTGTGGCCTATGATTTTATTTTTAAAACAGTGACTTATTGAAGAGCAAAGTGTATAATCTTGATTAAATCAAATTTACTGACTTTTTTCTTATATCTTTCAAATTCTTTGGTTATACTTCAAATCTGATGCCTAAAATCTGAAAATCTAACACTTTTGACTCAGTTTTCTAATAGAAAATTGGTATTTTTACACAAACATTGAGATCTGATTCACTTCAAACTACTGTTTCCTTCTATTTGTTGGCCCCTATTTTGGTCATGGTTCAGAATGAACCTAGACCCAACTACGATACACTCCTTAAAGCTGAGCTCCTTCCTTAGCCCTTGGTGTTTCCATTCTCGTCCTGTGACAGGTTGACCCTGAACTCACTATGTAGTCTTGTCAAGCCTCCAACCTGAAATACTCCTGTCTCAGTTCCCAAGGAACCTCTGTGCCTGTTCTAATCCCTGCATATATTAAGGGGCAAAGTTAATTTATTTTTATGTGTCTATAAAACTAGCACAACACATTTGTTGGAAAAAAAAGATCCCTTGTCCACTGAATTACCTTAGCAATTCATAAAGAAAGAGTAAAAAATGTCTGAGACTATTTAGGTGTTCTCTTTTTGTTCCACTTATCTGCATGTCCACCTTAATGCTAATATCATTTGCCTTGGTTACAGGAGCTTTGACAAAAGTCTTAAACCCAGATAATGCTGTGTCTTCCAATTTTGTTCTTTGTTTGGCTCTTCTAGATGTTCTGCTCTTCCACACAAAGCTGACATTGGAGGGCAGGGCACTGAATCAGTCTGGTCTTGAGTTATTTCAGTAGAACTGGAAGCTTAACAATATTGACTCTTTTATTTCATAAACATGATATTTCTTACCATTTAGAATTCTTAACTTTGCTCACTAATGCTTTATAGGTTTAGTGTACACTGCTCTATTTTTGGTCAAGTTTATCCCTAATTATATCATATTTTTATCCTACTGCAAACAGCTTTTTCAAAAAATTTTTTAATTTCCTGTTTTTCATTGCCAGTATGTAGATGTACAAATGATTTTTTTAATATAAACTTTCTGTCCTTCAACCTTGATAACTCACTTCTTCTAGTATTTTTTTCAATAGACTCTTAGGACGTTCTACACAGAAAAATCACTTAGTAAAATAATAAAACAATTTCCTAACTCCTTTTTCTACGGGCTTGAATCTCCAAAACAATGTAGGAAAGGTAGGCTTGGTGCCACAAATAGTTGCGGAATTTTGTCAAATGTGTTTTCTATGTCTACTGACTGATACTTGATTCAAATGTAAAGTCAACTCTAGTTTTAAACGATGAGCTACAGTGACTGCTTTTAAACACTCAGTCAACTTTGCATTTCTAGAACAAGTTCCATCTATTCATGTCCTATTCTTATGTGCATACTCCTAGAGAATCTCTGCTAATATTTTGTTCATTACTTGCTCACCTGTGTTCTCTTATGTTATTTCCCACTCTGGAATTTCACAATGGTGGCCTCATAGAATGAAGGGAAAGGGATCACTCCTTGTGTAAGACAAGGACTATGTATTTCTTCTTTAAATGTTTAATACAGTTTACCAGTAAGTGACACCATCTAGGGTATTGAAGTGTTTTTCAGTAATACACCCAAAAGGAAAAATATTAATAAGAGCAGGCAAAACTAGTGACTGCTACAGCAAAACATGTTTTTTCTCATTTCAGCTAATCACAACACACTCATTTTGCTTAAATAAAAACTTAACATATGTTTGTGGCTCCCCTCTTCAGCTTGTCCTGTTCCTCAAACCTGTCTTCAATTCCTATCTGCTCTACTTTCACATGCTAACTTCTCTCCACATGTCCCCACTACAGTCCAATGTTCAAACAACAGCCAGGAGGATTTAGGATTTGATTTCTTCCACTTTTATATACTAACTGTAAAAAACAGTAAATTTGTTCATGAATCTAAACTATACTGACTGCAGGGATGCTAACTAGTTCGCCAAACTCTTTCCTACTCAACTAGCTCAAGCAACACAGGAACTTACAAAATCAGACCTCTGGATCCAGGCCCGTTGGTATATGCCTTTAATCCAGCACTAAACATGTATTGCTGTGTGTTTCTGTATGGAGAGCAGAAACCTCTAAAGAACACCATCATCTCTATGGGTCTGTTGTCCCAGTTCTCGCAGTAAAGGTTGTAGGAAAGTAGTGAGTGATTTTAAGCTTGACAAGACCCTATAAGCATTTTTCCTATCCAAAAGATTATCAGAAATCCATGTAAGGATCTGACAAAGTAGAAGGACTGAAGAGGGATCAATATTCTTCAAATCCCATTCAGTACCAAGATTCAGAAGCAACATTCAGTTTTACCTTGGGGCCCAAGGGGCCTGTCACCCACAAAACACACACACACACACACACACACACACACAACGCCTGTAAGTACACTGTGGAATGCACAATACCCTGTGAAGAAAATAATTAGAAAAGGAAATTTAAACTCACCTTCCACTGGTCTTTAGGAAGCAGTTTTACAACAACAAGGTCCCCATTTAAGGCTCTATTACGAGCAACAACTCCGTCAATAAAAATGTCCCGATCACCATCCTAAGTTAGAAGAAGAAATAAAGGAACAGTCAACTTACCAAGGCCTGGAGCCAACATTTATTTCCTTAAAAGTGTTTAGACTCTAAATCTACCTACTAACTTAACAAGAACATTACTTCAAAGCCTCAAACAAATCTAAAGAGAATTAAGTCTCTTCTGATAAAAAGAAATGGTGATATAAACCTAAGAACAAACTAGCAGAGTGCTAAAAATCACCAAATACTTAGAGAGTATTTAGTATATACTAAAGGCAGACAAAAACAAAGAAAAGCACATAAAGAAAAAAAAACTAAGACTGGCTAGGCAGTGGTGGTGCACACCTTTAATCCCAGCTCTAGGGAGGCAGAAGCAGGCAGATCTCAGTAAATTCAAGGCTAGCTTAGTCTACAGAGCTAGTTACAGGACAGCTGGGGCTATTACACAGAGAAACCCTGTCTTGAAAAACCAAACAAAAGCAAAAATAACACTGCAGATTTTGATTACTAAAACAAGAAAGATGATGTTATCCTTTTTAGCTTTAGATTGGAAAAAGAAAAACTTGCAAAGAAAGCAGAGAAAGAGCATCATCTTGAGATTAACAGATACACATATAAACACTTATATTTACATGTAATTTTAAGAAAACAATAACATGATTGTATAAGGCATTTAAAACCCTAATGCCAGGCACAGGAAACTTCCTTCCAAGTTGATCAGGGGAGTCCAAAAGACTCTCAAAATAACATATGCTGTTGCTGTTGCCCTAAATTGCCTCCCAGAAACTGAACATCAATCCCTATTGCTGAAAACACCACATACTTCAGATACACAACTTGGAGGAATAAAGCCTCCTGGAGGCCTCCTCCCTGAGAACTAGCTTTCACAGTACTAAGAGGTGCTAGGGATAAAAGCAAAATTGATCCTCCAGCCCAACTATAATGCCTATGAGCCACAACACTCATTAGTACTGCAAGATAACCCCAAAGGTGTGAAAGTGGTACTCACATCTAATTGGACTTAAAGCCCACTCGATAGAAAGGAATTTATTCCTGATACTGTAAATCTAGCCAACTAATGATGGCTGGTGAGGCCATGGACCCTAGAATAGAGCCTACTGCTATATTCCTAAACCAGTATATTTTCTAACTGCATTCTAAATTTTTATCCTTTTACCCACATATAAGTATAGCTCTCACCTCTCATCATAGAAGATTCATTTTTGCAGCACACAGAAACCATTACAAAAATTCACAATTGGTCAAAGGGCAGAAAACAACTGACTGTGGGGTGTCCAACCTCAAAAGAACATCTACAGCACAGTCCCGCACCTAAGGCTCATGGAACATGGCAAAAGAGGGAGCAGAAAGACTGTAAAAGTCAAAGGGCCAGGATGTCTGCTGCAAGACAGTGTCCTCTATATATGATAAGGAAGCTGCACAATAAAATCTCAACAATATGGTTACATAAATAAAATCTGCACAATGATGACACCAGTTTACATGCCAATGTGGATGAGGGAAATCTCACACGACTCCACCCATAGGCGAAGAGTTAAAAGCAATTAATGACTTCTGGGAGAGGGAGAATCAGTCTTCCCATCCGATGAACTTCCTAATACGTTATCCAACACCCTAAACACATATACATATAAGCAACACCAAAATGACTTAGCAGGTTATATTTATATATTTATATGTACATGAGCATATACATGTACATATATGCACATAAACATATGGTTATGAACTTGCTAAGTAATGAGGAGACTCAGAAGGAGCTGGATGATCCCTCCTGAGACTGAGAAGCTTCTGTAAAGCAAAGGACACTGTCACTAAGACAAAAAGGCAACCCACTGACTGGGAGAAGATCTTCACCAACCCCGCAACAGACAAAGGTCTAATCTCCAAAATATATAAAGAACTCAAGAAACTAGACCGTAAAAGGCTAATCGACCCAATTATAAAATGGGGCACTGAGCTGAACAGAGAATTCTCAACGGAAGAACTTCAAATGGCCAAAAGACACCTAAGGTCATGCTCAACTTCCTTAGCGATCAGGGAAATGCAAATCAAGACAACTTTAAGATACCATCTCACACCTGTCAGAATGGCTAAAATGAAAAACACCAATGATAGCCTTTGCTGGAGAGGGTGTGGAGACAGGGGTACACTCATCCATTGCTGGTGGGAATGCAAACTCGTGCAACCACTTTGGAAAGCAGTGTGGCGGTTCCTCAGGAAATTCGGGATCAACCTACCCCTGGACCCAGCAATACCACTCTTGGGAATATACCCAAGAGAGGCCCTATCATACAACAAAAGTATATGCTCAACTATGTTCATAGCAGCATTGTTTGTAATAGCCAGAACCTGGAAACAACCTAGATGCCTTTCAATGGAAGAATGGATGAAGAAAGTATGGAATATATACATATTAGAGTATTACTCAGCAGTAAAAAACAAGGAATTCTTGAAGTTTGCGTACAAATGGATGGAAATAGAAAACACTATCCTGAGTGAGGTAAGCCAGACCCAAAAAGAGGAACATGGGATGTACTCACTCATATTTGGTTTCTAGCCATAAATAAAGGACAGTGAGATTATAATTTGCGATCCTAGAGAACCTAAATTAGAAGGTGAATCCAAAGACAAACATATAGGCATCCTCCTGAATATTAACCTTCATCAGGAGATGAAAGGAGACAGAGACCCACATTGGAGCACCGGACAGAAATCTCAAGGTCCAAATCAGGAGCAGAAGGAGGGGGAGCACGAGCAAGGAACTCAGGACCGCGAGGGGTACACCCACACACTGAGACAATGGGGATGATCTTTCGGGAATTCACCAAGACCAGCTAGCCTGGGTCTGAAAAAGCATGGGATAAAACCGGACTTACATAGCGGACAATGAGGACTACTGAGAACTCAAGAACAATGGCAATGGGTTTTTGATCCTACTGCACATACTGGCTTTGGGGGAGCCTAGGCAGTTTGGATGCTCAACTTACTAAACCTGGATGGAGGTGGGTGGTCCTTGGACTTCCCACAGGTCAGGGAACCCTGATTGCTCTTCAAGCTGATGAGAAAGAGGGACTTGATCGGGGGAGGGGGAGGGAAATGGGAGGCGGTGGCGGGGAGGAGGCGGAAATCCTTAATAAATAAATAAATTTAAAAAATAAATAAATAAATAAAAATAAAAAGATATTTAAAAAAAAGAAGAAGCTGGATGAGAGGGAAAGGAAAATTTAAATACAATACTCATATATAAAATTCTAAAAAAAAATGAAAAAAAATTGAGATTCATAAAGCATCTTTAATCCTCCTTACTCCTGACTTTGGAGCACAGGAAGCTCTAGACCAGTGGTTCTCAGCTTGTGGGTCAAAATCTCCACAGGTCCACATATCAGATAGCCTGCATATATGTTTACATTATAATTCATAATAGTAGCAAAAGTACAGCTATGAAATAACAACAAAATAATTTTATGGTCGGGGCCGCTACCACATGAGGAACTATGTTAAAGGGTCACAGCATTAGGAAGGCTGAGAACACTGCACTGCTCTAGGCCATGAACATGAAGCATTCTTAATCTCACAGCCAGAAATACCCCCATTGTAAGTGGTATGGAGTCCAATGAAAACCCCCACCACCCCCTCACGCCAGCAATCTACTTCAAAAATTAATGGGTACCAGAGTCTTCTTGAAAAGTCAGATTGCAAGCAAAAGCTAAGGAAAAGTAAGCCTTAGGAGGTCAGAGACTGAGATAAAAATGTCTCATCAACAAACATGTACTCTTCTTTATTCTTCCAAGTCATACTGATGTGTTCCTTTTCAGAAAATAAAAGACGGGTTAAATATTGGCTTTGCTACAGGAGCTGACAGTAAAACTGTCTGGAAAGCCACTTTAAAAAAAAAAATACAGACACTCTATACTGATAAGATTTAACATTCAAATAACTGAGTACTATAAAATTTTAGTTAGTTAAAACTATCATTCCAAACTCACCAACCCCACCTCAAGTGGGAGGAGGGGAGTGGATTTTAGTCATTCAGCATGTTTTATAGTTTCTACTTATAAACAAATTTGAGATATTTTAAAACAGACTTTCTGTTCAATTTCCAATCCAGTGATGGCTGGCAGCTGTGGCCTACATTCTGCCAAACCTGACCCCACCCTACCCTAGTCCCTAAGGAACAGCTACCATATTAGCCACAAAGAATTGCGGCAGTTTGACCTTGTGATGAGATTCTCAGAGAAACACAGATACTGGTAAACAGAATGTGAATAACTCAAGTGTGACACATCACCATTAATTGTTGCCTTCTGCAATATATTTAAAGCACCATGATCTTATGAACCTCCCTCCAATGAAGAGAGCTGTTCAAGGTCATCTTAACCCATTCTCATGTTTCAAAACATCAGCAATGCAATGCCCCCTCAACAAACAGCTGTAATCATCCTTTGGTGCTCGGAAATTAAAGATTGGCTATACTGTGATATTCCTATCTCAAAGAAACAAGAAAGGGGAAATGAGTAGAAGCTGAGACAACCACTAGCATTCTATCACTATTCCATCTCTGATTCACTCAAAAGACTATCTATAGCCAAGTCTATCATTTTAAAGATACTAAACTTAGGAACTACTCAACACTATCCCTCTTAACTAGGGTTTAAAGCCACACAACTCAGCTCTTGACTTGGGTGCTTAGAAAACTTGCCTTTTCCAGTAGAAAGAAGATCAGAAGGAATATCTATTAGGAGAAGGAAAAGAGAGATGGAGGAGGAGGCAGCAAGTGAATGATGGCTATCCATAAAAAATAAATATAAGGAATGAGGAAAATCTGACTCAAAAAAGACAATGAGGACAGACACGCTAAGAATGCCATAATGGTTAGAGTATCCTCTATTGGTGGAATAGATCCTTTTGGACCAGAAATAAATTCCACAGCTGGATAAAGGGTGCCTCCCATGACAAGACACATGCAAATTACAAAGCTTCTTAGACCAGTATATTCCAGGACAGAAACAACAGCAGCAAGAAGCTGCACCATTTCTCTTCTTTATCTCAACTCAAATAGGATAAAAAGATATTATAATACGATCATATATCTTAGTTTTCTTAAAAGTTGTTTGGTTTTATTTTTCACTTTGTATTTTGCTTTTGTCAAGAATTCTAAGTCACTGGTAAGACATACGTGACTCATTCCGTACATTTGGGATCTGCCATAAAAAAAACAAAAATCTACTTACTACCAATAGAAATTATAATGACTCCAAGTCAAGTTCCAACAACACAAAATATTCTTTTATATCTGATGATAAAATCTTAGCCCACTGGCTTAGATAGATGTTCTCACATGGCAAATAACACTAAGTAAACATTTTAGAGTAAGAATAAACCTAACTGGATGGTGGTGGCGGTGCGCGCCTTTAATCCCAGCACTGGGGGGGAGGGCGCAGAGGCAGGCGGATCTCTGTGAGTTCAAGGACAGCCTGGTTTACAAGAGCTAGTTTCAGGACAGACTCCAAAGCTACAGAGAAACCCTGTCTTGAAAATTTTTAAAAAAAAATTAAATTTAAAAAAAAGAATAAACCTAGTCAAATCTCCTTTTTCTCTCACCAAAAGCCCTAGAATTTTGAAGTTGTGACAAACAGATGATATTTAATCAATGCTTCATATTACAAATAAGGAAATCTTTCTATTTCCTATGGTCAGATCAGAGATTCTTTTCATGCCCTTTTCTGTCTTTCATTCAAGCCTCAACATCCCACTTTCTAGTCTACTTGTGAGATTTTGCAATTCATAGAAGTTTGTTCTTGACATGGGCGTGAACTACACTTAGCCAGAAATCCACACTACTGAATTCTACTACTGTCCTTGTCAATTCCTTTTTATGACAACTCTGGAAACCAAAGCTGACCAAAAGAGGCCCGAAACAGGAATGCACTACTACTCCAATGTCCAAACTATTTCTATTCACCTACAACTAGGCTTCAATGAGCAGTTTTTGCAGCCAAGAGGCAAATTTACCTAAGAGGTACATTTGGTAGCTTTAGTCTTTCTGAAAGAATGTGACTACTTCATTAGATTCTAGACAAAAGAACAAATGATGCATAGGGGGAAAAACAATTCTAATACCGCATCTATTTGAAACTTTCTAAATAGAACATGACAAGAAAACACTTTCAAACAAGGAAACAACTGAGAACCTCTGAAACATCAGCACATTTTGCTTTTGCTTCCTAGCTTTTCTTTAACAAACCAAACTAGCATGCAGGCACAACATTTGCAAAACGAAGCACATGAATTTAATTTGTAGGAGCCTCACCATGTTTCTCAGCCCTCATCATCTGACAAGGAATTCTAGGAGCCAAAGGAATATGTCTCCTGAAATTGGCCCAAGCACCTAGGTGGCACTCCTGTACTTTATGCAAGTCCAAAGGTAGTATTGCTAAGAAACATGAACATAGTACCTATGGGATAAGACAGCCATAGATACACATGCAAGAGTCCTGGTGGGATGTAAAGGAACCAAGAGGAGACAAGGAATCAGACTTAAGAAAGAAAGGGACAGAACACAGGAGATCACTATTTCAGTCAGCTCGAAGCTCAGACAGATATGAGCTACACACACAAATAAACATGGGTACATAGAGTCATATTTGTTATAAAATATATTTCTAAGATGATTTTTATTCATGTATATGTTAAGGTATTCATGCACATGCATGCAGGTATCCACCAAGGTCAGAAAAAGGAGTCCAGTTCCCTGGAGCTGAAGATACAGGGCTTATAGGGTACCTGGCATGGATGCTGGGATACAAACTTTTGTCCTCTGGAAGAGCAGCAAGTGCTCTTGACCACTGAGAAATCTCTTTGGCCCATGAAATATATTTTTGCTTAATGGATTGTTAGCTTGATTTACAGATTCATATAGAAATATTTATATTTATTATTTTTAAATTAAGTATAGAACATGGTGCTATGTGCACCTAATTATAGTGTTCACAAAGCATAAGATTTCCTGGAGTTGGAATTACAAGTGGTTGTGATATGGTCAATAGGAACTGAACTTGGGTCCTCTGTAAGAGGAACACAAGCTCTTAACTCCTAAGCTATCTCTCCTGCTCCTAATTCATGACTTTTTAATATCTGAAACATGCGTCTCTCTGTCCCTTAGTCCTAGGCTTCACATTTGTTAAGTGGCGCCCTAACAGGGATCTAACACAGAGGAACTCAAGACTGGGTACTTAGAGGGAAAAAAAGCTAGTAATAAAATTTTCAAAATGCTACAGTCCTCCTTATCATTCCAGCCAGTGAGGTGAACATACAACACACAGAGCAGATGAGAGGTTTGAACTCTGCTCAGTTCATAGATACCTTATGGAATGAATTCCTTACTCCATTAAGTGAGCTTTCCATGTTTAAAAATCACTATTTTTTCATACGTAAGAAATCCTGAATTAATCAAACTCCTCCACCTGTATGGAATGCTACAACAACAATCATCCTTTCTAATGTGAGAAACGTTGGTTTTACAGAACCTATTGAGAGGTGGCTAGCCTTGACTCTTAACATGGCACCTTCTTGTACATGGTCACTGTATGAGCAAACTCTAGAATCTAGTACCCATGTAAACCACACTCTACACACTCTGCTGCATGAAATACACCACAAAGTTCTCACTATTCAGGTACAAGTCAGAATGTAGATAGGTTTTGTCCAAGGAAGAGAGAATGTGAAATGTCAGAGAACCTTTCCTTAGTGCAACAGCAAACCTTCTACTTGGAAGTAAATATGTTTCCTTGATATCTGGTGAGAAAGAGAAGAGAAACAGAGTAGAACTTAAGAACAGATAATAAGGTCACTGTAATAATAACGACAGCACTAATAACAGAATCACCTATGAAGAACATGATAATAACTAAACTTTCCATTTAGTAAACAAAATAAGTTAACTGAAATATTTGTGTTGTATTTCTCTTCTATAAGTTCATCCCTATGGTCTCTTCCACTGTAAATATATATATAGTTATCCAGGAAAAGTCAGGCCAGGAACTCAAGAATATTGCTCTTCCAGCTTTGCACAATCAAGGCTCCTTCTGCATAGATCTGCTGCTAACCACTATCAGTGTGAAGACACTTTAACTGGAGAGAAGCTTTGAGGATGAGTCATGAATATAAGAAACAGCCTAAAACCCAAAAAGTAAAGAGCCTTGTCTGAAGGTCAATCACCTGTATGAAAGTGAAGTGAAAAACTGACAAAAAAAATTACACATTATTTTTGGACAAATGTTCAGATTAGCTCGTGCAGTAGAACGAAAGTAGATAGCATATTTGTTTAGGAAAGATTACCTTAAATCAGTGGAAAAAACTATAAATCCTTTTAAGCTATAAACCAAGAGCATCCAATTACATGAACTGGCGGGTAGCCTGCCTGGGTCCAGCAGCTTTCTGCAGCCTCAGAACAAATACCATCCCTCTCATTTGGCATTCAATTTTAAGACTGGCAGAAGAGGTAGTGAACCAAAGACAAATTTTATTTATTTAAATTTGAAGCAAATCTTTGCCTATTCTCAATTTTGTTTTACTATTCTGCTTTTTAGTTAAAGTGTATGATTTCAAGTTCAGAGAACATCTAAAATATTCAATATGACATTAAGTTTATTATAAAGTTAATAAACTTACCGGAGAAGGAATGAAGGCTTCATGAAACTTCTTTGGATTGATTCTCAATACACCCTTTAAAATAAAAACAAAAAAAAATCTGTGAAAAATCTAATTTGCTGGATATTTATGATTTTCCTATATATGCTGTTCTCTGATAGATAGTTCTTAAACAGTCTGATTCAGAAAACAAGTTAGTTACATGAGAACCATGGGTTAAGTGCATGAAAACTGATTGAGGTTGGTGTATGAGACACCAGGTTCAAACACTGAAAGCTCAAACTGACACCTTGCTGTGATGGGCAAAGGTAAGAAACAGCAGCACTTCGCACAGACCAGGAAATGACAAGTACTGGTCTTCACATTAACATTGACTTTAATAAGGCTTTGTGGAGATCATGTCTCACATTAGCTGTCCTTTTGCTCTCTCAGTTCCATGACCTCTGCACAATGGATGTTTCTGGAGCTATTTTTCAACTTGGTTTCTAACTAGATACTTGGCCTCAAGGAAATGTATGTGCATGTTTTACTATGATGCAGAACCGAACAAGTTAATAATTCAAAATAGTTCAGAACCAGCTCTTAATGCGAATGGCAATGCTAGCTAGCTCCCACAGCTAGGCCACCCAGTCTGCCTTCAACTTCCTATGATTCCAACACCAAGTCAAGGTCCACTTTTATTTATGTACTGGGGTGCAGCTGGGGACAGTCCTCAACAGCAGCTCAGTGCTGTGGGTCTTTTCAGGAAGCCATAATCTCGCCAGATTCCAGCTGCACTCACAGGCCACTGGGACATGTGGAGGGAAGAAGCTGTTTTCATAACAACACGACTCAAAGGACAACTTAAGAAAGTGTTTAAATAGCATTTCCCGCCGGGCGGTGGTGGCGCACGCCTTTAATCCCAGCACTCGGGAGGCAGAGGCAGGCGGATCTCTGTGAGTTTGAGACCAGCCTGGTCTAC
>NC_022030.1:65193795-65213517 GCF_000317375.1 Microtus ochrogaster
AATAAATAAATAAATAAATAAATAAATAAATAAATAAATAAATAAATAACATTTCCCACTAAAGTGAATGACTCAAAGGCACATAGTTCACAAGATAGGTGAAGGTATAAAATTAAATGGAAAATAATTTATTTCTTTCACTGGTGTTTAAATTACAAATTTCCAGGCCATGGTACACATTCTAACATACAAATCAGACTATCACAAATGAAAACTCAGTCCTTAAAGATTTGTCAAACAGTGATTATAGTCAAAACTTGAAACAGACCACATCGAGTGCTGAATAAGAACTAAGCTTGACCCCTGAGAAAGAGAATGTGTGGAGTGCTGTGAAGCTACTGCTGCAGCATACTTTCAGCCAGGGCACCACGAAAGGCTCAGGAGATGCTCTTGAGTCCTAATGCAAGAGCAAACGGTGAGGGTGAACCAGAGGGAAGGACAGTAGAGGTGTAGTGTTAGCAAGAGTAAGCAAGAGGTCCAACACTCACTCTTCCACATCCTGCCAGAATTCTGCTTAGAGTTACAGAACAAGGGGCCAGGAGTTATGGCTGACAAGCTATCCCAGTCTTTCTTGTTTAAAGTGCTGAAGCAAATTCACTTCTAAAGAATTGTTTCTTCATGAAGGAAAAGGAAAATTTCCTACAGTGTTTTCTAAGTACTCATACACTCAACAAATATTTCCTGACAACAGCTTAGCAGGCGCTATGTACGATGAGGAGACTACAAAAGGGAGAAATAGACAATCTGAGGGGAAGGCTGCAATGAACTAAAATAGGATTTTTAAGCATTTCCTTTTCTGATTCTAGACACCCTTTTCTAACCATTTTTTTAACTCCTATTCATCTATCATCTCCCTTTCAGTTCAGTGAAGGGTTAAGCTCTTGGTTTAAATATGCCTTTAATTGTAGAACACTAAGAGAAGCCAAGGCTGGGCTCATGGGAGAGACACACGTTGTTCAGGTCTGCATTTAGGCTCTACTTAAAAGAAAACATTAAAAGCACCAGAAAGCTCTTGATTGATTCTCTATCCCAAACCTCCCAAAAGATGAAAGCATAGAGGGGAGGGTAGACGCCTTGTGTTAAATCGACATTTAGAAATTTGGCTTAAGAACCGGATGTCAAGAACAGATCCCAGAGAGAACAGATCACACGTAGAAACAGGCAACTCCAACCAGGTCCTCGGCAGACCAGAGTTGTTCCCTACAGCCAGAAAGAAGAAGGTAAGAGTAAAGTCTGTCAAGAAATAGTCCACCAGGTCAAAGACTCATCCAGCAGAGGACGTCTCACTCACAGAGATTTGCCTGCCTCTGCCTCCCAGGTGCTGGGATTAAAGACATGTGACACCACTGCCCGACCAACTAGTAGTCTTTACCTGCTATTATTCCTTGCCATTATCCCTTAGCTTCACAAACCTTGGGTCCCCATTTCCTCTTATACACAATCAATAAGGCCTACCTCTCAAGTGACTCCAACTATTTGTCTTCTCCTTACCTATACCCAAGGACCAAAATAGCACTACAAAAAAATAACACACAATGGTCTAATTAGTCTTACTTGGCAGTCACAGATACATTTTAGCTGGCTTACAGCATGCCTGAAACACTTAAAACTAAGGAATTTCACACATAAAAAATATGTTCACAGATTTTCTTGAAAAATAATCCTAAAACATACAACTGCAGATAGTACTCAAACACAGGACAGCAAACACCTCAGTTAAATTACAGATATTCCTATGACAGTAATTACAACCTCAAATACTACTTACATGGGTAGAATATTGGTCATGTACTTTTAAGAGCTAATGAACTAATTTAAATTAGCTAATTTAAATTCAATTAAGTTAAATTAGTTATGAACTAATTTAAGTCCCACAGCTATGACCCAGATACTACTTACTTCATTTATTACAGATGAGGTGACTGAGGCACTGAGGAGGGAACCGCCTCTTGGCTACAGTCATCACCAGGGCCTCATCACACATTTACACATCCCCGAAAGCAGCACATTTCCAATTCTGACTTCCTTAGCTGACTAGCAGCAAGATCAGGCACTCAGGTGCTTCGGAATCCTCCTGGATTTCCTGCTCTGCCTTCCTGCGAACATCTAATCATCAGTATGCTGTGTCAGCTCCAGCTCCAGTCACTCACTTCTCTCCTCGCTGCCACCACCCTGTTCTCTCTTTTCATGTCTCCATATTTTCTTATCTAGTGGATTTCAATGGCTTTCTAAGTGAACTCCCAGCTTCTATTCAAGTCTATTCATCTCTCAACAGAGACATTTTTAAGACATGAAACAGACTATGTTCTTCCTACTCAATACCCTGTAGTGACTTCCCATTGTTCTCTGAATGAAATCCAAGTTCCTAACACAGTCTCAGACCCAAAATGATTTGGCTGCTGCCTAACTCTCCCTTTGCTCCCATATGTCTCAAAAGGCTGCTTCTTTCTTGATCACCAAAAACATCAAGTCTTTTACTTGCCGTTCTTCCACTCGCTGATCTCTCTACCTATAATATTTTCCGAAGGCTGAAAATGGCTGGCTCATTCTTGCCCTTCAGGTCTCACCCATGGGTTTAGAAGCCTTCCCTAGCCACACTATGTGCAATGGCTTCTATCTATTCTCTCTCATCTTTCTCTCTGAACAATGATCCAGCCCCATCATTTCTGTTATTACTACAGTTACTTTTGCCTACCTCTCTAGTGACTTTTCTAGTGCTCATTCCCAAATGCTTGACAATCCCTAGGCTATCAAGAAATGGTTCTCAATTTTATTAATTACCTAATGTCTGCAAAGTTGAAATTCTCCCTTTGTCCCTAGCATTATAGCTCTGAATGCCATCTCTCTTCTTAGGTGTTCCTTCCCTCACAATGTCACCGCTACTGTTCTCTTCTTTAATACACACCCAAGCAGCCTCAATCTTTTTTCCCTTTATATGTGTGAAAATTTTGACTGTATTTCTGTGCACCATGTGCATGTCATGTCTTCAGAAGCCAAAAGAGGGCAGATCCTCTGAGTCTGGAATTAGACTGTTGTAAGTCACTATATTAGTGCTGGAATTGAACCTGGGTCCTTTGGAAGAAAAACCAGTGCTCCTAAACCAATAAGCCAACTCTCTAGCCTCCTAACCTCAATCTTAACAAAGAGTGAAATTCCTAGAAATGAGAACATTATGTCCTCTGTCTTTTTTGAATAGGGCTTTTCAGTGGTCCACCACAACATCTCACCAATATTCTATTCTAGAAAGAATCCTGACATCATGCCTCCAGTAGCTCTGGGAGCTCATTCTGGACTTCCACTAGACAATGCATCACCTAGATTCTGAAAGACCCAGTTCTACCATCTCCCTGCCCATAGTCACTTTGGCTACACCCTTAAACTGCTCCTCCTTCCAGACATGTCAATCATGCTCTCATCTCTCACAGCGTCTCCCATAACAACCAATCAACACTGTACCTATGCACAGAGTAATGATACACTGATGTGAGAACCTATTTATTAAGAAAACTACATTACAGAATCATGTTTTATTGTTATTCATTTCCAAATACAAAAATAAGTTTCTTTGACCACTGTGGTGACCTTTCCTACAAAACAAGGAACTCTCAATTGTTTTTCATGGCATTAACTAACACTATATTATTCTATAATTTTTTTTTCAAAGCAGGGTCTCTGTAATTTTGGAGCCTGTCTTGGAGCTTGCTCTGTAGACCAGGCTGGCCTCAAACTCACAAAGATCTGCCCGTCTCTGCCTCCCAAGTACTGGGATTAAAAGCATGTGCCACCACGCTTTATTCTACTAATTTTTAAGATCCCTAACTATCAATAAAAGACTTTTCTCTTGATGGGGAAAAGGAGGCCCTGACATACAAAAGTTGACAGATGTTTCTAAATATACCTGAAATGCTTAATTTTCTCCAATGGCATTAAAATATCACTTCTTGTCTAGCTTTTTACCTTACTCAGACAACTACACACAGAAAGTTTATATACAAAAGCAGATGTACTCTGTTTCTCTGCCTATGAAAATCTTATTTACAATGTTGTATATTTTTCATGGTGACCTCATATCTGGAACCCATTCCTTATCCCATCTGCAAAGAACAACTGTTCTCATATGTGGGGGGTGGAGACAAAGAGGGCCTCTGGCTGTGGAGGCTTATGATGTCATAGGCCAGGAGGGATCACTTACAAACTCCTGGGAATATGAGCTATTATATTGATCAGATCTTTTATTTTGTGTTAATGCCAGCAAAAAGTCACTTCAAATGCAAAAAGTTAAAAGGAAGCAAAAACTAATACTATTACAGAAGACTGTTATAACCCTATTTCATAAAAGTGTACATCTATAATCAAAATACTAAGCTATTTTTCTCTCAAGTTCTAACAACTGAAGTTCTCTTTACTCTTCTTCAAAAGGTAGTATCTTGATCTTTATTCAGTTAGTGTGTGTGTGTGTGTGTGTGTGTGTGTGTGTGTGTGTGTGTGTGTATATAGTCTCAGAAATTATTCTGTCTCTGCCTCCTCTGTCCTCAGATTACAACTGCCCACCACTGCTCCCAGCTTTTATGTGAATGCTAGGGATCAAACTCAGATCCTCATGTGGTAAGCACTTTACTGACAGCCATCTTCCCAGCCTTCATTCAATAATTTTATTTTTTTTAAATATTTATTTATTTATACAATATTCTGTCTGTGTGTATGCCTGCAGGCCAGAAGAGGGCACCAGACCCCATTACAGATGGTTGTGAGCCACCATGTGGTTGCTGGGAATTGAACTCAGGACCTTTGGAAGAGCAGGCAATGCTCTTAACCTCTGAGCCATATCTCCAGCTCCCATTCAATAATTTTAAATGAGTCAGTTACCACGTGATAGTATATCTATTCAAGAATTATAAAACATGCCTAATTCAAAGAAGGCATGGCCCTGTTTCCTTCTCCAGCCTTGTTACCTACTAGCTGCCTTGGATATCATACCCAAAGGAACCTAAGCTGTCTTATTCCACACTGTTTCACAAGTTCCTCTGTAGTACTCTCCTAACAACAAGTATTACTGGCTCAAAGATGGATGCTCAATGAACATCTATTCAGCCATACCAGTGAACAGCCTGTGAACAGATTATGCAAACTATGAAGCATTCAGTACATACTGTTTCCTGTCTCCTCTATGACTTTACCTACTTTTCTCAATCATTCAGTATTCTTTTGCTTCAGGCACACTGAACAATCCAATGTTTGGTATAGTCCAACCCCACTTCCCATTCCTGTCTGAGCAGTTTACATAGGTTATTTCATTTGGAAATCTCATTTTCTTATATTTATTTGCTCAACTGCATCAATCCCCAACCTGGCTCACATAGATCTCTCACAATATGAAATTCCTAAGCAACACTGACACAAGCTACAAAGGTTCTCTCTTCTCACATCTCGAGGTTTGCCTACAAGAGTCTAGTGGTACTTTCCACCTCAACACATGTTATAAAGGTCTAAGAAGCAAAAACCTGCACTATGTCAAAGCACACAATTTAGGACAGGGAAAAGATTAATAAACAAGACTGCTTTCATTCTATATACTCAGGGGATAAATAGCCTGCAGGTTTTAAGCACCTGGATAAGTGTTCCCCTCTTCAAGCCTTCTGAAACATCCTCCTTGGACATGTAGGGTTCAAATATGTTCTTTTTCTTCCCTCGCATGGACTTGTTCTTTGACTTTTTGTCACCTGGCGAAGCACCAGCACCATGCGGGCCAACCACAGAGGACACACCTAGAAACATGAAGCAACAATCAACCGTTTCCTCAGTTAAACACCTCTATTTTTCTTTTAACTCTATTTTTCTATTTTCTTTTAAGATACTGCGTCTTCAGTACTTTTGTTGTTGCTCCTGTTATCTATGAAGGCCACCAGAGAATGAACCTTTCCAGTGATGATTTCACACAGTCACAAAAGAGAAGAATAGGTAAAACAGCATAAATAAAACAGACCTTAGCCAGGTGGTGGCACATGACTTTAATACCAGCACTGGAGGGGCAGAGGCAGGCGGATCTCTGTGGGTTCAAGGACAGCCTGATCTACAAGAGCTGGTTCCAGGACAGGCTCCAAAGCTACAGAAAACCCTGTCTTGAAAAGCCAAAAAACAAAACAAAACAAAACAGACCTTATTAAATAAATAAGATCTTAGTTCTAAGTGAGCACTGCTCTGTGCAGGAAGCAAAATCTAAATAACAGGTCTGGTATGCTTTGCTATTTGTAGATACAAAACCTTTAAAAATAGAAAGTGTTAAAAGACTGTCCCATTTCTGGAAAGAATAAAATGACTGTACAACAATCAACTGAAACAATAAGAGCATACCTAGTTCTAGAATAAATAACACCAGAGAATATTTAACAGTTCATTAAAAGAATTAGTCTCCCTCAGTAGAAAGAATTCCCTCCACCTCCACACCCAGTCCATTTATATTTCAAGTCTCTAGTTGCCAAGGCAAGCTCCGTTCTCTTTTTGATACCTCTGGGGGTCCCGGGGGACCGAAGGTTCAGCTTGTAGTCAGGATGGTTCATTACTGGTTCCAAGGTGGCCTCTTCTTTCCAGATCCAGGAACCCACTACTATTCAGCTCAGAGTTCTTCCTTCCTTGAGCAGCTCAGTTGTCACGAGCTAAAATAAAAAGAAAGTGGTGATTAGAGAGCATTGAGCTGTGGTTTCCTTTGGCCCCTTGGAAATGTAGTACTGAGGGGCACTTAGGTGGCAAAGACCATGTGGTACTCTCCTGGGCCCGGTGTCACATACCATCTGTGCTGCGTCTCTAGCCGAGGTCTTCACCCTTGCAGGTGCACTGCACTACCCTTTGGAGCACTTCATCTAAGAAGTTTCCAGTAGTGGGGCAATGAAGTAGAAATCAGAAAGTAGGCAACTCTATTTAGCTGTGAAATGCGCACACAGGAGGAAATGGGGGTTTAACGATGACTTTAAAAAAGATCTGGGATCTAAGAGCTGCAATAGAATAGGCATTGGTTGAAAACCTAAGAATATGTGACTCTGCTGCTGGACCTTGGTCACCACCTGGATAATGAACACTCCACCACAACTTCTACTTTTTCATCTCTACCAGCTGGCCACCAGTCCTGGAGTTAAATCCATATTTGCAAACTACCAAGTCCTGCTAGGCAACCACTTCTCCACAAAACAGACCAAGAAATCATTTTTGAACAATGTCTTCTATTCCTCAAATTTCCCTCATACAACCCTTATCAAATGACCAAAGTTTTCTTTAAACGAAAACTGTTGTTAACTCAGAGAAGAGAAAGCAACAAAGATAAAGGTAACAGGCCACTTAGGACTGTGTGAAGTGATTGAAAAATAAAGTTAACCCAAATACAAGGAAGAAACAAAAGAGATGTCCTCATAGAAACAAAAAGGGAATAAGAAAAGAACAATTAGAGTCTAGGCTGTCGGGGGGTGTGCACAAATGCACTCATTCTCTCACTGGTTACACAAATATGTGTGATACATAATAGTTAGCAAAATCAAAGATAAAAGGTCATCAGGGTTAAAAAGTCACATGGGCATAGCAATATACATAGAGAAGTATATTAGCACCATGATTTCCAAAATATAGATAACTGTGTGGAGAACTCTGAGAAATTTTTTAAGAAAGAACTAAGACATTAAGATGTGAGGAAAGCATACTTCTGGCAAAGGGAAACAAAAATCAGGAGGCAAACAGAAAACCACAGGCAGATTCTTGCAACATTAATTCCATTTGGCTAGAGTCCTGCCTATATGGAGGAAGGCAGTAGCAAGGAAATTAAAACAAGTTGGAAGGTCTAGAAAACAAGCCGGGTTTTTCAAAGGCACTAGGGAGTTTCTGAAGCTTGAATGAGCAAGAGAGAACAATAGACCGAAGTTGTTTTAGGAAAAGCCATCTTGGCACAGACGGCAGAACTGAATGGAACAGAGACAAGCACCTGCACCCCATGGAGAAACAGATGAGGCAGGACAACACGAAGGGCTAGTACTGCAGTAATTCTAGTGGACACTGACAACAGAGGCCTCTGACATGGTCCTCCATTGTTCTGTCTAACTCACCTGGCAACCAGGAGGACCTGAAGCACAACCAGAATGGAAACTGAGTAGGTTTCTAATCATGAGACTGGGAGTTAGGGCTAGTCTAGTATTAGAAAATATGATGACTTCTATTTGGGGTACTACATGTCCATGTGCAATAATTCAACAAATACTAGGAAAGTGGAACATAATCTATAGAGAGACATTCCCTAGCTATTATATAAAGATGGCAACCCAACATGCTCAAGAATGGATAACAAGGTTCCACTGCAGCAGAAAGGGGAGTAAGATGAGGGACAACCAAGTAACCTTTACCTTCCCATGAAGCAGAAATACAGGCCCTGAAGCCCTGGGCAGGGACTGCGCACTCCTGACAAATCAGTTAGAGCAGTGTTACAAACGCAAAGAGGAAGAAGTAGAAAATATAATAATAACAACAACAAAACAAACAACAAAAACATAAAAATAAAGACACAGAAAAAAACTAACAGAGTCAGCTAATGAGAAAACTTTCCAAAGAAAAATTTGTGATCAGAATTTGTTCCGAATAGAGAGTATGAGCACAACAGCTGTTTCAGGTTGGACAAGAGGCTGGTGCAAATTGTTAATCAAAAAACCAAGAGACAGAACTGAAAAGGGCTCTGTGATGATGTGAATAAGAATGGCCCCATAGGTTCACATATTTGAATACTTTGTTACCAGGGAGTAGAACTCTTTGGTGAATTAGAAGGATTAATAGGTGTGGCCTTACTGGATAAAGTGTGTCACTGGAGGTGGGTTGAGGTTTCAAAAGGTCATGCCAGGCCAAGTATCTCTCTCTTTCTCTGCCTACTGTAGCTCCAGCACATGCCCTTGCAACACCATACTCCCTGCCATGATGACAACAGACTAAACCTCTGAAATTGTAAGTAAGCCCCTATTTAAATGCTTTATATTATATAAGTTGCTGTGGTCATGGTATCTCTTCACAGCAATAGACCACTAACTAAGACCAGCTCCTATATATATCAATCCTGACACAATGAGGAATTCAGAATTAAGCAGAGATACTGCCAGTTAAAGGAAGTGGGATACAGAGATCGATACAAATATCCCCAAATCAGCAGCATCTGTACTTCACTACAGACACCAGATTTCTGTAATTTCTACCTGAGAAGAACAAATATGTTTGGTTGGGTTCATCACTGCATCCCAGTGGCTCCTGCAGTGCCTAGAAGGCAGGCCTGAGCAGCCTCATTCCATATATAAACAGATGTGTATGTTTCCATGAACAAACAGGAAGAACAGCAAGTGGAGCAGGATCATTCAGAGAAACCACATTTTTAAAAAGTCAGCAAAGAGCAGGAAGAGAATTCAGAATTAAGGCAACAAAACTGCAAGAATAAGCCAGAAATCTATAACCTTCCTGCCTTTGCCATGCCCCTGTCCCCATCCCAAGCCAAATTCCTCATCCAAGGGCTATATAAGCTGCTGCCATTACACTAATAAACGGAGGCCTTGACAAGAACTCTGCTTGGCCTCGTTCCTCTTTCTCGCCCATGTCTTTTCAGATAGCACCTCTTCGGGACCCTGGAATAACTGACCCACTGGGCGGGTTACAGAAAAAAACTAAATACACAGCTAAGAAAAAGATATCTAAATAGACAACTTTACCTTTCTTGTAGCATTGTGAGGGCTCATGAACCCTGGAGAGACCCTCAATATTGCCCTGACAGACTAAAGAAACATGACAATTTCCAGAATGATAAACAATAATACAATGCCCAGAAACACCTAGAAAGGGGACTCCACCATGAACATGGCCAGTCTATAAAGAGTTGGGCTAGCCGGGCGGTGGTGGCGCACGCCTTTAATCCCAGCACTCGGGAGGCAGAGGCAGGCGGATCCCTGTGAGTTCGAGACCAGCCTGGTCTACAAGAGCTAGTTCCAGGACAGGCTCCAAAACCACAGAGAAACCCTGTCTCGAAAAACCAAAAAAAAAAAAAAAAAAAAAAGAGTTGGGCTAGGGCTGGAATGAACAGGCAGGACCAACATGGTAACTACCAAACGGCAGGCATGACAAGGGATGGGAAAAAGACACTACACTTGAGAAAGTAAATCTGAAAATAGCCCATGAGCACATCAAGTGATATCTTGGGACCCTCTGAACTCTAAACCTGGCACAACACAAAAAGCACAGCAGAAGCTCAAAACTCTGAATTAAATATAGCCAAGTGGGATAGAATACAAACTTTTACAAACACATACTGGTAGGAAATATGGGACATGAGAAGAAGCAAACCTAGAACCAAAACTTGAAAAAGCAAGGTCCCACAAAATACCAGTGACACACTTGAAGAAGCTGGAAATGCCTGAATTCTTGTCCTTTCTCACTCTTATTAGTCTAGCTTCATCCTTCAGGAGCAGCAAGGACGATGAGTTCCTGAGACTGTGCAACAAAGGGAAGAAAGGAGCAAAGCCAGAGACTTGTTTAATGACAAGCTGAACTAGGGCTGAAACTGACAAGAAGCAAGACCTGAAAAAAGTAAAAAGAAAAAAGAAAAGGGTAAATTAATGCAATGATAAAGTTGGGAAAGGAGAGAGAGTAAAACAGATCTCAGTAAAAGCAAAAAAAAAAAAATCTATTACTAATCTGTGACAAACACATAGGTTAATCAAGAAGCAGCATTAAGTTACTTAACATCATCTTAAGAAAGCCAATGGCTTCCTATTCCACAGTATATGCTGAAAAATTCAGTTTGAATCAAGTATGTTTAAAATGAGAAGGAAAGAGATGGGGGAGGGAAAAGGGAGGTAGGAAGAAAGAATGAACCAAGATGGTGGGAGAAGGAGTTTGGCAAATACTATCCCCCTGAACAAAAACAATAAAACTGTACAAAACTATTGAAATAATATAAAGATCTAATTACTGACTAAAAACACATGTCAAACTGGAGAGCTGGTTCCTGAAGATCTCCTGTTCCTGTGTTTGGTATGTGGTGCTTCAGATGGAGGCTCTTACTACCCATAGCTACTCCTAATTCTTGGGGAGCAGAACTCCTACTAGAGACACACTCTGAAAGCTGCAGTTGCACTGCTGAGGAAACTGAGTCTGTGTGGAGAAGAATGTAGTGAATCCCGTACATGGGGATGGTAATAAACAACACTGACTCTAGAGTCAAGAATTCGGGTAAGGCCAATAGCAAGACGAACTCAAGTTTACAACAGCAATCAGAACAAGCAGAGGAGTCAGCAGTTTAACATGGGAAAGCAGAAGAACGACATGGGCAACAAGAAGTTCTCAGGGGCTGAGATGTAGCTCAGAATAAAGTGTTCACCTATCATCCACAAGTCCCTAAGTCTGGTCTGTAGGGAGTGGCACACTCCTGTAATGCCAGCACTCAGGAAGATGAGGTAGAAGAATCAGAGTTTAAGGTAGGTCCTCCTCTGCCACATAAGTTCAAGCCCATCCTAGCCCACATGAAACCATACTAAAAAAAAAGAAAAAAGAAAAAAAAAACCATGAAGAAAGAACACATGTGACGGTACATTCCCATAGTCTAAGAGCTCAGGAGGAGGCTAGAAGCCAATCTGGTATGGAGATGTGTGCCTGCGATCAACAGCAGTACTCAGGAGGCTGCATAGTAGGAAATGGACAGAATACAAAGGGAAGAAGAGAAAGAAATAAAAAGAAAGAAGGAAAAATAAGAGGAAGAGAATATCAACTTTCTCCTGCTGGTCTGGAAATCTATCTATGCATGCATAAAACTATAAACCTGACCACAAACATGAAGGAAAGAAGGAAAATACCACGAAGAGCTACTCATCACTTCAGAAATAAAAGGTCTTACAAATGCAGAAAGAAAAATCCAGTGCAGACCAGTAGATCATCTGAACTTGGAAATATACTCCCCGAGCCTCAGAAGAACCACCTACAAAGGGTGGCAGCCTTCTTTCAAAGAATCAAAACATAACCTGTGACCAGTCACATGATAATCACTAAGATATGCTGAGCAATCATTGATTGGCTACACCCACAGATTATAGGTTGATGGTATTGTGGCTTGGTTGGTGTCCCAGTCCCAACACTGGAAGCCTTGCCTGGTTCTAGAGATGGCCAGTTCAGGTTGCATATTCCCCATTACTAGGAGTCTGCCCTAGGATCACTCACATAGAGTTCAGAGAACTTCCAGTGCACTGGGTTTCCACATCGGCTCCCAGGCGCCCCCCAATTCCAGCTGTCTCTCCCAGTACCCTCTTCCTCCATCCCTTCCCCCACCCAGCCTGATCTCTCCTATTCCCATCCTTACCGATCTCCAGTCCACCCACCAAACCTATTGTTTCCCCTTCCCAGGGAGATCCATACATCCCCCCCTTAATAGGCCCATGTCAAAGAGAGAGCCCACGCCTGACATTGCCTGGATGGCCAGAAACCAGAGGTTGGACAGCACAGACCCAAGATAGAACCAAAAACCACCAGAGGAGGGAAAAAAATCAATGAAATGATTACTAATAATAGTCTGCTATACTCCTAGACCCATTTGTCATCACAGAGGTATCATCTGGCAACTGATGGGAGCAGATGCAGTAGAGCCCCACAGCAAATGTTAGGCAGAGCCAGGGGAACCCTGCAGAAGTGGGGGAGGAAGGACTGTAGGAAGGAGCCAGAGCGATCAAGGAAACCAGGAGATTATAGCCCACAGAATCAATTAAGCATGGCTCATAGGGAATCACAGAGATTGATGTGACAATCAAGGACCCTGTATGGGTCTGAGTTAGGTTCTCTGTAAATATGCTATGGTTCTATAGCTGGATCTTCTTTTGGGACTCCTAATAGTGCAAGTTGGGGGTGTCTGACTCTTCAGGCAGCTTTGGAATACTTCTCCTTCTCCTGTGTTGCCTCATCCAGCCTTGATATGAGGGTTTGTGCCTAGTCTTATTGTAACTTGTTACACCATGTTTGGTTGATATCCCTGAAAGGTCTGCTCTTTTTTTTTTTTTTTTTTGAAGCAAAGGAGGAGTGGATCTGGGAGAGAGGGGAGGAATGGGGGGGGGTACTGGAGGAGTCGAGGGAAAGGAAACTACAATCAGGATGTTATGTACCAGAGAAGAATAAAAAAGAAAAAAAGGAAGAAAAAACAGATACGCTGACCAAAATCAGGGAGGAGGGAGGAAGGGAGGGAGGGAGGGAGGGAGGGAGGGAGGGAAAGAAGCAGACATCTCAACACTTTCACTTCAGGAGAAAGAGACTCTAGAATTAACTCAGCCAAGTTGGGGAGGGGGGAGAAAGGAAGGAAGAAAGATGAAAAGCCACTTCCAACTTCAAGAGGAAGAAAAGGGAAATGGAGAACAGGATATGCTATCAACAAAGTCACAGGACAAGCAAAGAATTGGGAAAGTAAACTAGACAGATATGGAAGATCCTAGGTTTATAATTTACCCAAAGAGGGAATCAAAGGAAAAAAAACCATAATTTAAGTATGGTGACAATGACAAAATATCAACAATGAGAGATAAGCTATTTTTAAATGAATTAGATGGAGCTTCCAAGCTGGGAAATATAATAACTGAAATGAAGGACTAGAGAAGTTCAATAGCATACTTAAGTTTACAGGAAGAAATCTAATAAATCTAAAGATATACTAGCCAAGATTATCTAGCCTAAAGAAGAAAACTGAAGAAAAATAATTTCATCCAAAACAGAACTTCACTCCATTGACTTAGTTCAAACTTCCCCTCCCTTAATCCCCTCTGGACTCCCAACTGAACAAGCTACAGGACTGTCTGTGTGGTCCACCCTTTGGTCTCAGGAAGAAATTCAAACATCTCAAATGTAGGCAGCACACAGGATCTTTTCCCCAGGCCCCTAAGCCATTATAAAGCCAAACCAGAGTTCTTAGCTTCACTCAAGGCCCCACAGACCTGTTGTGCTGACTCTGCTGTCTCCCACAATCTCCCGGATAGTGAGAGTTTCTCTCAAACTCTCCTGGACTTGATTTCTATATTTTCAGTATAGAAACCACACCTATTACTTAGGAGAGGATCCATTCTCTCTCCACAGGGTGATCAGAGAACAAGAATAAAACAGAGGCATCCCTACAAACCTTACAGAAATTAAAAGGATTATGAGGGAATAAGATAAAGCGTACATGAGTAGAAAATGACTAGAGAGATACAGACTACTGAAACTGACTCAAGGAGAATGACAAATATGAGTATACGACTAGAAACTGCATTGATAAGTTAAAATTTTCAATAAAGAAAAGCAAAGAACAAAATGGCTTCTATCAAATACTGAAAGAAACAAATCATAGCAATCTTTAAAACTTCTAGAAAAAAATTTAAAATATCATCTGTGTAGTCAATACCAAAGCTAAACACACGCACATACTATACACAAATGTGTGTGTGTGTGTGTGTGTGTGTGTGTGTGTGTGTGTATCTATCCTTCCAATAGAAAAAATAATTTAGGTTTTAAAACTTTATTCTTAGGCCAGTATTGGTCATCTATTTTTCTGTAGGAATCTGGCAATTTATCTGGTCTTTTGCTGTGCTGAGTGAGGACTGAAGTTCAGGGTTTGTGCATATCACACATGTACCATTGAGTTACATCCCAGCTGCTTCATTTGCAAATAGCTTTAAGAACACTATGTTTCTGCAGTGATGGAAATTTGCTTATCTATGCTGTCCATTATGACAGCCACTAGTCATGTCTTTTGAACAAGTGTGAACATTTGTATGTAGTCTTTGTTCCCATGAGATGCTTTGGCAGGATTCAGAATTCTAAACTATCAACGAGATTCAGAACCTAAGGTGCCATTCTGTTGTCTTATAAACTCCCATGTTTCTGTCAAGAAGTCAGCTGTTAGTCTCTTAATTCTTTTGAAAGCAGGCTGTTCCCTATCCCTGGCACTTTGAAAACTTTTTATCTTTGGTATTCTGTAGACCTACCATAATATTCAAGAAATGGACTTCTTTTCATACTACTTGGGGAGTCAATAAAATTTCTTGAATCTTTTGCTTGATAATTTTCATCAATTTGGGGAAAGTTTTCATTATCCTCTCTTTGGATATTAATTCTATCCATTTCAACCCTATCTAGGACTCCAATTATAAACTTAATTTCCCGATTATCTCTGTCTCCTTCAAGCTCTCCAGTGTTTTCCATCCTCTTCTCTGATGTTTACCACTTCTCTCTCTTCAGCTCTGTTTAATCTTCTACTAAGCCCATTCATTCATATTACATTTTTAAGACTAATATTTTCACTTCATTTTTAAGGGTTTTTTTACATTTATTTTTTTATGAAGGGATGAGAATATGGCATGGCACTGTAGAGATCAGAGGACAACTCATGGGAGTCAGTTCTTTCCTCCCGCCATGATTCTGAAGATCACACTTGGGTTATCAGGTTTGGCAGCAATTGTCTTTACCCACTGAAATATCTTATCTACCCCAATTTTTAAAATTTTAACATCACTACTAAAAATGTTAAAGCTTGCCTTTTATCTTTTCAAATAAGGTAAGCACAGACACACTAAAGTCAGCTCCTAAAAACTGCAATATCAAGAAGTCCCCGTCGATATAGTAAGTTCTGTTGCTTCTACTTCATTTTGTTCATGTTATTTGATCATATTCTAAACAGGGCATGCTTATATGATTTTTGTATAAGAATTAGATGCCTATACTAAAATTATCATATTCCAAATAAGGTTTGAATTTGTTTCAATCAAGTACCCAAGAAAAAGGCATTTATAGCTGCACTTATGGTAGAATTACAACCCCTAGTCCTCTAACTCTAAGAGGCTGTCAATGCACTGCTCGGTTTTTCAGCAAATATTCACTGGAGTAAAACGATCCCAAATAACAGTCTCATTTCTCCATTTTCATCCTTTTAGGTAACCTCTCCTATCATGTCTCAAGGACATTTTGAATAGAGGTAAGAATAGGAAGCCTGGCTTTTCTAGATGATGTCTAAAGGAAGATTTATCTCCAACTATTTTCTGTCCATAACTGAAAATGCAAGCATCAAAGTCGCCACTGTCAATCTCAGTATCTTAACTCCCAACTCCTCCTACATAGACAGACTTCTCCACACGTTGTCCTCGCTCTCCTATACTAGAGGCAACAATGCCCTGCATATGTAAACCTAATTTCCTGGTGTTCATCTTCATCCTCTGTCTACTCTAGAATGTCACAACTACCTCTCTCTCCATAGATGCCTTCCCAACAGCTCACACTTAAAACCTGGGCTTGGGCCTGCTCCCCACATACCCATTTCAAGATGCTAGCAACTATGCCATGTCTCTCGTTCTCATCCCTGACAGTTAAACAATACAGTCTCAAGTCACAACCTCTACATCCCCTTCACATGCTCTTCTTGTTGTAACATGATTTTTGTATCCATCACTATAACAAAACAAAGCTTCTGGAATTACTGGGGAGTAAAATATTCATTACTTAAATGGTAACATAGACTCAAACTTTGGGAAAGGTGTTTATTCTGAGGTTGGTTGGGGGTGTTTTTTGTTGTTTGTTTTGGCTTGTTGTTTAATGTGAATGCAGGTTACCCTTTGAGTACAAATGCTTCACCCTTGGCTTCCAATGTCCATCAGTCTCCTGACTCTTCAGTCTGACTCTCTAGTTCTCAGGTTTCCCGCTGAGTCCTCTTCCTTCATCTACCTCTGAGATTTCTACCTCACACACAAGGTTCTAGTCCTAAGGTTGTCTCACTTCTCTCTCAGAGCATTAAATCTCTTTCTCTAACCCTGCTCTCCAAAGCTGATTTTCCAACTTCCTGCTGAGTAATACTGGCAAGCACTAAGAATGTGACATGTTTCTAATTCAATTTATTATTCTCCTCAAACTAAATTTTCCACCTGTGTACTTCATCCAGATTAATGACATCATTATCATCCTTCAGCAGCGAACAGTAGGTGTCTCATTGTTTCCCTCCGTTACCGTATTCCCAAATTCTGTCTGCTCTAGTTTCACAATGTTCCTAAATAGATTTCTTCCTTTCCAGCTACATTGTAACTGTCTGAATTCAGGTTATTGCATTAGTGTGGCACAAAGATGACAGAAGTTTCTTAATAGATCTCTCAGTCACTAACCTCTCCTTCAACAATTCGTGTTTTAACTAAAGCATGAAAGCTATTCTGAGGACGGGTCTTTCTAACCCTTCACACTTCCTCACTGACTGCAACTGTGCACCCTAACATACTTTCCCAGTCTCACCTCTGAGAGCGTTTCAATATCACACCAGGTGAACTCCTAATGAAAGAGCTCATTCACACTTGAC
Organism: Microtus ochrogaster; assembly: GCF_000317375.1. Classification (NCBI taxonomy): domain Eukaryota; kingdom Metazoa; phylum Chordata; class Mammalia; order Rodentia; family Cricetidae; genus Microtus; species Microtus ochrogaster. Next base: position 65,211,137 of record NC_022030.1, read on the forward strand.
ATCAAAGCCTAAAAGTGACTGTAAAACAAGTTACGTTCAAGATCCTCCCCCCTCCGTCCATCCAAACTGGCTAGGCTCCCACAAAGCCAGAACAGAGGCTGGGAGGAGGGGAAACTTTTTTTTCCTTTTCTCAAAAAAAAACAAAAAAAAAAAAGTTAGGTTATAAATACAAACTCTGGGGGCTGGGGGCAGAAACAACTATCCATAAATTCTAAAGAATAAAGAGAGAGACAGACTGGCAGCACCGGTCTGTTAAAGCGCCTGCTACTACAGCGGCACTCCAGAAGACAGCACAACTGAACACAAAAACGTTCAGTCTCTAGGGACTGTAGTGGCATTTCAATTGTATTTTAATAAACAACGACCGCCTGAAGATCTGAGACTAAAACAGTCCCACTGCTCAGCCTTACAGACCAGATTGTGGTAGCACACACCTTTAATCTCGGTAGCCATAATGACAAACACTTTTAATCCCAGTAGCCACACTAGTTGCCACAGAAACTGGGCAGTGCATGTCTTTAATGACAGTGGTGCATCCCCTTAATCCCAGCCCTAGAAAGAATTATAAAATGGGAAGGAAACAGCTCTCAACAGACAGTCTCATTCTGAGATTTCAGGAGGCAGGATCGCCATTTCAGACTAAGGTCGAGGTAAGAGCCAGTAGCTGGCTGCTTTGCTTTTCAGATCTTCAGATTGAACCCCAATTTCTGATCCTGAGTTTTTGTTAACTGTGCTTCAAGGAACATCACCTTAGCCTCTGCTGACCCCGTAACTTCGTATATGTATGAAAAACTCAAGGTAGTATCACAAAGACTGAAAAATGTGAACCAAAATTTAAGCCATCTCTTATAGAAGACAAGACAATCTAAAGCTAAAGCAGCGGTGCAGGGTGTTTGGACACCACCAATAAAATTAAAACACCAGGCCTCTCAAGAAAAACTAAAAAAAATTCAGAGCTACACAAGATAGTACTAACTATATTTAGTATACAACCCAAGCCAGGCACAGTGGCGTGTACCTATAGTCCCAGCTACTTAGGAGACTGAGAATACCTTTAACCAAGAAGCTCAAGAGTAGTCTGGAAAAACAATAAAATCCTGTCTCTTAAAAAATAATAATAATAATAAAAACACCACAATCTAAAAATACATGACATACACAGAACCCTGAAAATATGATCCATTCTAACGGGAAAAGTTAACACAGTTACTCTCAAATAACTCAGAGCTTATGATTACAAGTTAGAACTTTAAATCAACTACGACAGCTATGCTCACTGAGGTAAAAAAACACTTGAAATGATGAAAAAATAAGAGATCTCAAAAAAAATTAAGATGTGGGTCTCTGTCTCTGATTCCATCAGTTGCTGGATGAAGGTTCTATGGTGATATTTAAGCTATTCATCAGTCTGAAAAGAGGACAAGTCAAGATAGGGCTCCTCTTCCCTATTACTTAGGGTCTTAGTGGAGGTCATCTTTGTAGATTCCTGGGAATTTCTCTAGAGCCAGGTTTCTGCTAACCCTATAATGGCTCCCTCAATAAAGATATCTCTTTATTGAGATATTGCTCTCATCTCTGTCCTTCCTCCATCTCGACTATCCCATTCCCCAAGTTCTCCTTAACCCTCCCCTTCTTCACTCCTCTTCCTCTTCTACCCTCCCTTCTCCCCCGACTCCACGCTCCCAATTTTGTCAGGCGATCTGGCCTGTTTCCAATTTCCAGGTAAATCTATATGTTTTTCTTTGGCTTCACCTTATTACTTAGCTTCTGGACTGAACTCCCAAAGTCCAGTTGAAGAGTGGAAGGAATGAGAATATGAGCAAAGAGGTCAAGACCATGATAGGTTCACCCACTGAAACAGTTTACCTGAGCTAATAGGAGCTCACCAACTCCAGCCGGACTGGGAAGGAACAAGCATAGTACCAAACTAGTCCTTCTGAATGTGCTTGACCCTTGAATTGCTGAGGCAGACTGAGGAGGGGCCACTGATGGTGGCACCAGGATTTATCCCTAGTGCATGTACTGGCTTTTTGGGATCCTATTCTCTTTAGATGTATACCTTGCTCAGCCTAGATATAGTAGGGAGGGTCTTGGACCTTCCTCAAAGCAATGTGCCTTACCCTCTCTGAGGACTGGATGGGGGTGGGGTGGGAGGATGTGTGGAGGGAATGAGAGGGGAGGGAGTGGGAACTTGGATTGGTATTTTTTTAAAAAAATCTAATAAATTTTTAAAGTGGTTGCACAAGTTTACATTCCCACCAGCAATGGATAAGTGTACCCCTTACTCCAAAACCTCTCCAGCAAAGGCTATCATTGGTGTTTTTGATTTTAGCCATTCTGACAGGTGTAAGATGGTATCTCAAAGTAGTTTTAATTTGCAT
>NC_022030.1:65214921-65222022 GCF_000317375.1 Microtus ochrogaster
GGGGAATGGAGTGGGGGGAGGGGGAGAGGGGAAGGGGAGGGGAGGGGCGATGTGTGGGAGGAGGGGGAGGGAAATGGGAAATGGGGAGGAGGCGGAAATTTTTTATTTCAACAACTAAAAAAATTAAAATAAAATAAATAAATAAAAATCTAATAAATTTTTAAAAATTAAAATGTAAATTTTTAATTAATTTCTACACTATGTGAAATAAAAGATTTGGTAGGTGGGTGTGATAGAAAAATAGAAAAGAATAAAAGTATCTATGAACTCCACTAGGAGAAATCATACAAACTGAAAGACAGAAATAAAACTGAACCACAAAGATGAACTAAGCATCAAGAGTTCAAATATAAGGATAACTGGAGTTCCAAGAGATGGAGGGGAAGTTCCCTCAAAATTTAATAGTGACTTAATATAGATTTGGCAAAAGACATACAGATTCAAGAAGACCTGTGATTCCTAAAAATAAAGTCTCCAATTAAACTCTACCTCAACAGAATGGTAAACAGTTAAGGGAAATTATCCAAACTTACAATTACTCGTATACTTCATGAAACTAATAAAGTATAGAGATAGAAAAAAGACATCTTCAGATGTGCAGGCTTCAAAGACCTCACATTCTTTTTTTTTTTAAGACTTCATATTTTTACCAAGCTAAAGGATATTTCCTACCAAAACAATACAGTTAACTAAGAATGATGGTGACCCAAGATTCAATGGATCTAGCACTAAAGAAGTACAAAGAATTTTCTGTGATGACAGAGGAAAAGAGATTTCAGCATAGCAACAATACAGTAGACATGAGGACAGCCTCTGAAGACAACAATTTTATTACAATAGTGTCAAGTGAAAGATGGTTGGCACTAATGTCTGCTATCCAAGTAGCTATTGCCTGTCTAATGCAAAGCAGAATGCCTGAGTTGGCTTGGACTGCCTCCTATTCTTAGCATAATGGGATCATAACCCAATCACACACACACACACACACACACAAATAAATAAATGTAATAAAATTAAAAATCAAAGTATATCGCAAATCTGTAGTAACCAAAGCAGTGTGGTTCTGTCACAGAGACACACAGGTCAATGAAAAAGAGGAGCTCAGAAACAAAGAGCCACATTTATAAACAATGATCTTCAACAAAAATGCCAAAAAGATACAATAGGAAAAGGATAGTCTCTAATAAACAGTACTAGGAAAAGAGAATCCCATGTACATAGCATGAAGTTAGGACTCTTTAAGAATTCAACTCAAAATTATTACAGACTTAAATTAAGACTTGGAAGTGTAATAATACCAATAATAGCAAAGGAGTAGAGCTCTGTGACCTGGGGCAAAGTTTTGGCTTCTGCTGCTGCTCTTTTTGAGCTACAAACCCTAAAGCAGAGATAGCAAGAGCAAAAGAACAAAACTACAGACTATTACATCAAGCTCACGAATCTCTGCACAGCAAAGAAGCATCCTGCAGTCTGAAGACTCACGCTGTAGAGCTGGAAAATGCATCTGCAAACCATTCACCTTATCTGGCATAAATATCCAAAGTCTTTATGGAACTGAATCAGCTTACTTCATAGCACAGAAAAAAGGTACACAGTTTTTAATGTGCAGCAGGATCTAAGTAGACATTTCTCAAAGTGTATGAACACCAATGTCACCAAGGAAACACAAATGAAAACTGCCGTGAAAAACCATCCCACAGCTGTCAGATTGGCTGTAAACAGAATGACAAAGGGTAACGAGTGTTGGTAAAAGATGAAAAAAGATAATTATACAACTAATAGAAACATGAATTATTAGTTATTCAGGAAAGTAATGTGGAAGCTTCTCAATTTTTTAAAAAATAGAACTATAATGCTATCCTATGAGCCAGCAATTCTACTTCTACACACATAACCCAAAGAAAATGAAACTACCACATATAAAAGACATCTACACTCCCATGGACACTGCTGCTTTATTACCAAAATCAAGTATGAAATCAGCCTAAGCACCCATTAGTACACAAACAGTAAAGAGAATGTGAGATAGATACAACGGAATACTTTAGGGGCTTTAAAGCAGGAGTAGGAGGATCCTGTCAGTTGTGATACCATGGATGAACCTAGAGGACACTGTGCTAAATAAAACGGCACAGAAAGATAAATTTCCTATTATCTCACTTATACAAGGAATCTAAAAGAGTTGAACTTCCCAAAGTAGCAAATCAAATCATGGTCACTAGGGACTGAAGAAGTGGGAAGTCCAGGGGAGACAATGGTCAGAGGACACAAGATTTCAGTTAAATTAAAGCTCTAAGTGCAAGAGTTCTGTTTTATGCTAATAATGTTGCCCATTTGAAAACTGATGATTTCCAGACAATATCATTACAAGAAAATAGGTATGTACGGTAATACACAGATGATTCAGTAATACCGCCATGGATGCAAATATCAAAACATTATATTTATAGCATAAATTATGTACATTTTTTTATTTGTCAGTTTAAAAAAGTAAATCCCTAGAGGCAGCAGAGAGAAGTCAGGGTTTAGATTACATACTGTTTGTTTTTTGAGAGACGGTATTACTATATAGCCCAGGCTGACCTGGAATGTGTAATCTTGCTACCTCCGCCACCAGAGTGCTAATACAAGTGTGCCTTATCTTGCCTGGCTTCAAGAAGATTCTGAGCATAATCTTTAGCTAAAGTAAAAGGATAAAAACAAAAAAGTAATATACATAAACGTTAAATTCCAGTTACTAGATTTTTTTCACAACTAGTATAAAACAGAGGAATACTAGCAATTCTAAGACAGTCTCTAGGAATAAACAAGTAAGTAAAAATTTGTGGATAATACTACCTAGGTTTGTCAATGCTGAAGAAAGAAATTATGAATATAGGAACTATAAAAAAATAAAAATAGCAATAGAATTAGATATAGTATAACTTGATGGTTTAAAATAGTTATAGAAATAGAAACATGTCTATAGATATATAAAAACATACAAGTTATGTATGCATATATTCTTCTATTACCTGTATCTGTAGTATTAATCACTCTATGGCTGTAATAAGATAACATGACCAAAGCAACTTATAAAAGAAAGATTTTTAGTGGTTTTGTGGTTCTGGAGGGTTACAGTCTATACAGGAGGAGTGAAGGCATAATGACAGTAAGCTGGGGCAACAGTTAAGAGTTCACATCATGATCTACAAGCAAGAAGCAGAGAGCAGAAATGGCACCAGTCTTTTGAAACCTCAAAGTCTGCCCCCACTGACACACCTCCAACAAGGCTACACCATCTAATCCTTCACAAGCAGTTCTACCAACAGGGAGCAAATACTCAAACACATGTGCCTGTGGAAGCCATTCTCATGCAAACCATCAAATCTATGGATTGAGAGCCTAGAATCAATGATGACCAACAGCAATGACTTTAGTTAGTACCCATATCTAACATATTAACAGGAACCGTCTCTTTAGGAAAATGGCACTTCTAAGACTGGAGAAAGAGTGAGTACATCCCATGTTCATCTTTTTGGGTCTGGGTTACCTCACTCGGGATAGTATTTTCTATTTCCATCCATTTGCATGCAAAATTTGAGAAGTCATTGTTTTTTACCGCTGAGTAGTACTCTAATGTGTATATATTCCACACTTTCTTCATCCATTCTTCCATTGAAGGATGTACTCACTCATAATTGGTTTCTAGCCACAAATAAAGGTCAGTGCGTCTATATTTTGATATCCTAAAGAAGCTAAATAAGAAGGTGAACCCAAAGAAAAACATATAGCTACCTCCTGGGTAGGGGAAGAAGACAAGATTGCCAGGCAAAAAATCGGGATCTTAAGGGTAGGGTGGGAGGGGGGTAAGGGGAGATGGGGAGAAAAAAGTGAGAAGGGTAGGATGGGGAGAACTTGGGGCAACGGGATGATTGGGATACAGGAAGGTTGGATAGGGGAGCAGGGAAGCACATATCTTAATTAAGGGAGCCATCTTAGGATTGGGAAGAGACTTGGACCTAGAGGGGCTTCCAGGTGCCCAACACGAGGTCCCCAGTTAGTTCCTGGGGCAGCTGAGGATAGGGAACCTGAAATGATCCTATCCTATAGCCATACTGATGAATATTTTGCATATCACCATAGAACCTTCATCTGGCGATGGATGGAGATAGAGACAGAGACCCACACTGGAACACTGGACTGAGCTCCCAAAGTACCAATGAGGAACAGAAGGAGGGAAAAGATGAGCAAAGAAGTCAGGACCAAGAGGGGTGCACCACCCACGGAGACAGTGGGGCTGATCTACTGGGAGCTCACCAAGGCCAGCTGGATTGTGACTGAAAAAGCAGGGGATAAACCCGGACTCTCTGAATATGGCGGACAATGAGGGTTGCTGAGAAGCCAAGGACAATGGCACTGGGTTTTGATCCTACTTCTTGTTCTGGCTTTGTGGGGGCCTAGCCAGTTTGGATGTTCACCTTCCTAGACCAGGATGGAGGGGGGAGGACTTCGGACTTTCCACAGGGCAGGGAACCCTGACTGCTCTTCAGACTCGAGAGGGAGGGGTGGGAGGAGTGGGAGGCTGGGAGGAGGCGGAATTTTTTTTTTCTCAATAAAAAAAAAAAGACTGGAGAAAGAAAGCACAAATATGACAGACTGGGAATAAAGCTGAATTTCACTCGGTAGAAAATTGTTTCTCCTTTGTACCATTCTTTTTTCATCGTGTGTGTGTGTGTGTGTGTGTGTGTGTGTGTGTGTGTGTGTGTGTACTTGCGTCATACCAGATATGTAGAGAGGAGAGAACAACTTAGAGGAGTTATTGAACTCAGGTCATCAGACTTAGCAGAAAGTGCTTTTGCCACTGAGTTATTTTATCAGCCCCTAATCTTCAATCTTTCCTGTAGACCTACAAATTCTTTCCTCCTTCCTGCCTGCCTTTCTTTTTAGTGCTGGAGAACAAACCTAGAACCATTATATACTATGCCCTTGTAATTCAACATTTTTTTGTAAATTTTTCAAGACAGGGTTTCTCTGTGTAGCTTTGGAACCTGTTCTGGAATTCATTCTGTAGACCAGGTTGGCTTTGAACTCACAGAGATCCACCACCACCCTCTGCCTCCTGAGTGCTGGGATTAAAGGCGTGTGCCACCATCTCCAAGCAATTCTACCTTTTTTTAATTTTTATTTTATGTATGTGGGTGCTTTGCCTGCATGTATGTTTGTGCATCATGAGTATGCCTGGTACCTACAGACCAAAGAGGATGTCAAAATATCCCCTGGAACTAGAACTACAGGTGGATGTGAACTGACATGTAGGTACTAGGGATTAAACCCAGGTTCTCTGGAAGAGCAGCAGGTGCTCTTTACTGCTGAGTCATAGCTCCAGCCTTTCTGTGACATTTTTTTTAAAGAACCCATTTTTAGAGTCATATCTACTTTACATTTTTCTCATGCTAAACAATATTCCCAACAACTGACAATATAACAATTTTCAGCATGGAATATATAATGCAATAAACTATTCAGATAATTAGCTAAAGGATATGTGGGCTAAAGATCATTCCATCCTTTTACACATAAACCAAAACAGATTTATTAGGTGTAAGTCCAAATAAAAGTGATCCCAAATGAGAGTTATACCGTAAAACAATTTCTCTTAATGTGTCAGAAGTGACTTTACTCATTTATATTTTACAAAGTACTTCTATGATTTAGAAGATCAAATGTCCTGAAAGGGACAACAACCCAGTACTTTCTACTAACACAGTTGTTCGCTACAGATCTTGAGAGGAGCAAGGCTGTGGAATAGAAACCAGAAGTAGGAAATTATAATAGTTATAAAACACTAAGCAAATTTTGGAATCACTCATTATTAATGTCAAGTTTATAACTATTTATTTCTACACATTATGCCTTCTTCAGACCCTGGATGGAGAGCAATAAGCATGGCCAACCACATCCCGCTTTCACGGTACTTCAATCTAGAATGATGACACACTACACATATAACCAGGGAACATGACAGGGAGAGAGGACCCTACTTTTTAATGTGGTGATTATTAAGAAACATCTCTTTAGAGAAGGTTGTACTAGAACTAAGTCCACTGTGTGAATGTCTCAGAGCATAGACTTCTTGGCAGAAGGCATAAGACCAACAGAGTAACAGTCTCTGCATGTTCAAAGAACATAGAAAACTCACTGATAAGCTTTCCATTGTAGAAAGAAATAACCAACAGCAGCAGAGAATAACCAGCTTTGTACTAGGTACAGCAACAGCATTGTGTACATATAAAAATATCCACATTGCAGAATGAAATTTTGAATGTGTGTGCTACTTCTAAATGATGTTAGGGATGTGTGTATTATAGTGTGTCTGCAAATGGAAGGTAAGTTTTAAAGGTGGGTAAGGCAAATATAGCTCAAGGATTGACTTTTGAGGACCTATAATGGGGGGCAATACACTGTCTCTCTACCTCTGTGTATAAATTTTTTCATAAAAGTTTTAAAAACTACATATACTATATATGTTACAGTTGAAACCTAGTGACGCCCCTTCTTTATCTTTCTTTACTGCCCCAGCACAGCAATGTCTCCTAATTATCTTGTTTGAAAAGTTAGAAACAAAACTTTAAGGTTTGGTCTACACTGGACAGGTCCTATCCTCTTTTACAGAGAGTTAGGATACCTAAGGCAATGTTGAAATCCAGAGAACACGCAAATAAGAACACAAAATAAATAGTCATGTACCAATATACAAGTCATTCTTCCTGAGAAAAACCAGAATCGCTACCACTACAGCAAGTCTTACACTTACAGGAAATTTAAGTAAAATAAAGCCTTTCCTCCTTGAATTACTTTTATATGTTTCATTGCAGCAGTAGAAACCCTTAAAAAAAAAGATACCACACATATACAAAAACAATAATTTAGAATTTTTAAATAAATACACATTCATATAAGGCATAGTGGTTCATGCCCATGATCCCAACACTTGGGAGGCTGAGCAAAGACTGCTGTAAATTTGCAGCCTGGGCTACATAGTGAGTTCCAAGACAGCCTGGGCTACATAGTGAGTTCCAAGACAGCCTGGGCTACATAGTGAGTTCCAAGACAGCCTGG